>NW_028118305.1:40000-56896 GCF_965113295.1 Leuciscus leuciscus | reverse complement strand
GTGTGTGTGTGTGTGTGTGTGTATCCTCAAACACACTTTATACACCGCTCTGAATCTGAATCTGATCTGACGCGGAATCACATTGTTCTGAAGTTAAACTGTGTGTGATGTTCCTCCACGGACTCCAGAATCAACAGAACTGTCCCGATAACACACACACACGCACGCACGCACACACACACACGCACACACACACACACACACACACACACACACACACGCGCACGCACGCACGCGCACACACGCACACGCCACACCCTGATGAACACACATCTACACACACACACACCCTGATGAACACACATCCTACACACACACACACACACACCCCCTGATGAACACACATCTACACACACCCTGATGAACACACATCTACACACACACACACACACACCCCCTGATGAACACACATCTACACACACCCTGATGAACACACATCTACACACACACACACACACCCTGATGAACACACATCTACACACACACACACCCTGATGAACACACATCTACACACACACACACACACACCCCCTGATGAACACACATCTACACACACCCTGATGAACACACATCTACACACACACACACACACACACACACACACCCTGATGAACACACATCTACACACACACCCTGATGAACACACATCTACACACACACCCCTGATGAACACACATCTACACACACACACACACACACACACCTACACAGACACCCTGATGAACACACACACACACACACACACACACACACACACACACACACACACACACACACATCTACAGACACCCTGATGAACACACACACACACACACACACACACACCTACACACACACCCTGATGAACACACACACACACACACACACACACACACACGCAAACACACACACACACACACACATCTACACACACACACACACACACACACACACGGGCGGCGCTAGGGAGGGGCATGAGCTTCAGCACCCCCAAGAAAGACCAAAGCACCCCGATAGCACCCCCAAAAATTATTTCTGGAAGCAATTATATTCAGGCTGTGTTTCTGTGGAATCTTAACGAACTTAACGAAACTCAGTGTATGCCTCACACAGACATGAGAAATACATCAAATACACAAAGCTTGAAATGTCTTTAAACAAAATAATTCAAAACGAAAAAAAAAAAGGCTACTCTCTGATTATGTAAACCATTCTGTGCATTTCTCTCTATAGGCGCGTTCACTATGGATACGGCGATCGTCAACTTCATCTCTGCAGCCGACACTGACACAGAAAACACTCGTTTATAAATAAAAATCAATGCACGCAGTCACCGGATTTACAAATGCACATCTTGCTTGTGGCACGCACACATATTATGTCGAAATAATGAGATATTATGTTGAAATAACATTATTATTAATAATAAATCTTTTAGAATATTTGATTGAATGCTGGATGCTGAAAAATAAAACTTTAATTGTGATCATTAAAATAATTGAATATTAAATATTTAGTGGCCAAGTTTTGCTCATTTATTAATATATATATATATATTCCAGTGTAAATCATCTGTTCTCTATGTGAATATATAGTAAAGTGTAATTTATTCCTGTGATCAAAGCTGAATTTTCAGCATCATTACTCCAGTCTTCAGTGTCACATGATCCTTCAGAAATCACTCTAATATGATGATTTGATCAATCAATCAATCAGCTTTATTTCTATAGCACATTTTACAAACACAAAGTTTCCAAAGTGCTGCACAGAAGACTCAGAACATACAAAACAATTAATATAAAATTATTAAAACAAAATAAGAACATCAGGTTCTTACCACAGAGGACCACACCACTCACGCGGAGTTAAATGCCAAAGAATAAAAATGAGTCTTTAGACAAGCCTTAAAACACTCAACTGTTGGGGCAGTTCGGATATGGAGGGGCAGAGCGTTCCAGAGTTTAGGTCCAACTACAGAAAAAGCCCTGTCCCCCCGAGTTTGATGATGATCAAGAAACATTTATGATTATTATCAATGTTAAAAACAGTTTTTTACATTTTTATTTCATGATGCTATGATGAATAGAAAGTTCAGAAGAACAGCATTATCTGAAATCTAAAGCTTTTGTAACATTAAACACGACCGTTCAAAAGTTTGGGGTCAGTAAGAATTTCAATTTTATTTTTGGGGGAAAGAAATAAAATAAATCAATACTTTTATTCATCAAGGATGAGTTAAACTGATCAAAAGTTACAGTAAAGACATTTATAATGTTACAAAATATTCTATTTTAAATAAATGCTGTTCTTTTGAACTTTCTATTCATCAAAGAATTTTGAAAAAAAATTGTACACAACAGTTTTTCAACATTGATAATAATAATGAATGTTTCTTGAGCATCAAATCATCATATTATACTGATTTGTGAAGGATCATGTGACACTGAAGACTGGAGTAATGATGCTGAACATTCAGCTTTGATCACAGGAATAAATTACACTTTACTGTAGGGGTGTGCGATATGACGATTTTTTATCGTGGACGATTAAAATGTCTCCACGATCTGCTTTTGAAGAAATATCGTAGTATCGCGCATTCTCAGTTGCTGTTCTGGCGCCTCTGTCCCAACATACTGAACAACGCAACGTATATTCAGATCAAATGTTAACGCAGCGGAACGGGACTGCAGTTCACAAAAGTTCATAATTTGCATGTGCTTTAATGCCTTGTCGGTTAAACATTTAATTCGCGTGCTGATGCGCTGTTCTAACGTGTGCGTTTCTCAGCGCGTACATGTGAAGCTCACATGCACTAAAAGCCTGGCTACCAGCGCCTGGATACTGGTCTAAGTTATCTTTCGAGTCTTATTGTGCTAATACTGTCAAATACACACAAGGTTTACATAAACAAAGTCGGTGATGTCTAAAGTGAAAGCAAACTTGAGAAAATTGAGAGAAAATCTGCTTGTCAAATGCGTGTATAAAAGACGCGTCGAGTGCAGCTCTTAAAGAGACAGTAGTAATAGTAAACATGCTGCCGCTTGTCCTTAAAGGGATAGTTCACCCAAAAATAAAAATGATCTCATTATTTATGCACTATAATGTTGTTCCAAGCCTGTATTAATTTCCTTCTAATATTTTCTAATATTTTTCTAATATTAATATTTTGAAGAATGTGGCTATACAAACAGTAGCTGGTCCCCATTGACTTCCATAGGAGAAAAATATACTATGGAAGTCACATTCTTCCAAATAACTTTTATTTTCAACCGAAGAAAGAAACTTATTCGAGTTTAAAACAACTTGAGAGAGTAAATTATGACAATTTGACTTTTTAGGAGAACTATCCCTTTATTGTTAATAAAACAACAACATGCAAAGAGAAAATCACTCACTGCTCTTGACTGATAACTTTAATAGTAGCTTTAATAAGTATCAATTTATAATTTATACAGTGAAGTCTATGTTTTGTTTTATTTTTATATTTGTTCATTTAATTACTTTCTTCAATGCTACTGTTATATACACCTGTAGCTGAAAACAAAGCACTGTTTATTTAATTTGTATATTAAGTTGTGTGTGTAATGTGTATCTTTGATCTTAATATTTAATAACAAGGAAAATAATGACAAATATTTTTTATCTTCGCCCCGTCTGCCATTCTTTTTTATTTTATATTTTGTTACCTAAGGCTTTGTTTTTAAAATATGGACATTAGTTTGGCTGTAATGCTCAGTCACAAAATAGTAAAACCAACATAAAAAAGAATCGTGATAAAATCGTTAATCGTGATTTTCCTGAAAAAAATCGTGATATGATATTTTTACCATATCGCCCACCCCTACTTTACTGTATATTCACATAGAAAACCGTCATTTTAAATTGTCATAATATTTCACAATATTACAGTTTTTTTATTATAGTTTTTTATCAAATAAATGCAGTCTTGGTGAGCAGAAGAGACTTCTTTTAAAAACATAAACAAATCTTACTGACCCCAAACTTTTGAACGGTAGTGTATATATATATATATATTTAGCCTATAATTGCGCGGCTCCCCCTGTCAGTGATCTAGCACCCCCTCAGCACATGCGTTACACACTCTCTGGTGCCGGCACACAACGCTTGTGTCTCGGGGGAAGACATGCTTTACAGGACTAACAATAATAATCTCAAACTGCAGTTCTGTTTCTCTTCTTTAATTACTTTTTCCTTTTTACAAAAAGTGTTTAAACTTTCAATTTTGTGACAATTTCACAACTGCCCTTTACATTAAACACACAGTCAAACACACACACACACACACACACACACACACACACACACACACACACACAGTCAAACACACATCTATTCAGACTCCTTCAACATTTCTCACATTATCACAGTTTATTCGCTATAGTTTAGAAAATGGTAATAAAATATGAGCAGAACTCAGTTGATATTTGACTGGTTTTGTCCGTCCTTCTGTTAGACTGTCTCACACATGAATTATGTTGAATATCTGTCAGCTGTTAAATTTAACTACACAATTAGATAATACCAGTTTAGCTCAACCAATCACCAAGCAATGCTTCATTTTGTTCAGTCTGTGTGTAAAAAGAGCATTAGCAATTAAAGACAAAACACTTCAGCAAAACATGATCAGCTCAAAGTGTCCCAATCAGTTTTGGGCCCAAATGTGTATAAATGTCACTGGTAGTCGCTGTATGAAGAATATATGGGTGTAATATGTCACAGTTTACTTAATTTTTTCTCTCCTCACTTACACTAATGAACTATAGTGTCCTGATCACACTAGTGAAACAATATCAAAAATTATATCTGGTGTCTGAATCATTTTTGGTCTGACTGTATATTAATACAATACAAAGATTTTAAATCAGGAACATTCTGCTTTGCACTGCTAGACAGAACTTGAAAAGATATTTACATTTACACATTTACATTTAGTCATTTAGCAGACGCTTTTATCCAAAGCGACTTACAAATTAGGACTAATATAAGCGAGTCATCATAAAGAGGCAAACAACAACAACAACACAAGAAGTGCTCAAAATACGAAGTTCAGGTATTATTCAGAGTAGCATAAGCCCGATAAGTGATGTTTCAAAGGGTAAAAAGTAAAAAGAAAAAGTTTAAAAAGTAAAAGTCTGATCATCCTGTGGTTTAAACCTGTAAACTTTCTTCTGTGAAACAAATCAAGATATTTAAAACATGTCTCAGTGTTTTTGTCAATGGGGTCCAAAATTGTTCAGTTTCCTGATGTTGTCAAAATATCAGAAGAAAGAAAGTCAGTTTTGAACGACATGAAGGAGGACAGAATTATCATGAAGGAGAGTAAATGAGGACAGAATAATCATCTAATCGAGATCAAGACGAAATCCAACATCGGTCCAAAAAGTTAAAAATGAATTAAAAGAAATCAAAAGTGTATTGTAATTGTGAGCGAGTGTGTTAGAAGAACGAGAACCAGACGAGTGTCCTGAATCACCGGCTCAAACTCATAAAACAGAGTGAATCAGCTTTCTTACAACACACACACACACACACACACACACACACACACACACACACACACGCACGCACACACACACAGGCCTAAAATTAACCCCTTCTGCCCGATGACAAACGGCATACAGTAAAGAGACATTCATGCTGACAAGAATCACCCACATGTTTCTCATCGCTCTCTCTTTCTCAAGTTCTCTGTCTCGCTCTCGTCACATGTTCATCACATGTTCTCCATCTCGCTCTCATCACATGTTCTGTGTGTCTTACAATCATTTAAAGGGGATTTGGTCCAGTCGAGAGAAGGAAAGTGTGTTAAACCGACTGAGATGGAGAGAAGCGTCGACATCACAGTGAAACAATATTGCATTCAACAACATGCACACACACACACACACACACACACACACACGCACACACACACGCACACACACACACGCACGCACACACACACACACACACACACACACACACACACACACACACGCACACACACACACACACACACACACACACACACACGCACACACACACACACACACACACACACACGCGCACACACACACACACACACACACACACACACACACACACACACACGCACACGCTCGCGCACACACACACACGCTCGCACACATGCACACACACACACGCACTCTCTCTCTCACATACACACACACACACACACACACTCTCTCTCTCACACACACACGAACAGTGATCTGAGGATTCTGTGAAGACTGACAGACGTATGGAAATAAAATATCTGTTTTCTGTTTGTGTCAGAGCGGATTCTCACGTCCCACTGATGCTCTGACACTCACTCGTGTTCTTCCCCTCTCAATACGACAATATGGTTTCCTCACCGCGTTCAGTGTGTGTGTGTGTGTGTGTGTGTGTGTGTGTGTGTGTGTGTGTGTGTGTGTGTGTGCGCAGCAGTTTTCCATCAGAACACACATGACAGCAGGAGGCAATGAAGGGGAAAATCTAAGATTCAAGCAGGAACATGAACTCAACACACACACACACAATACACAATACACACCACACACACGGACAACAACACGTCTGAGGAAAATCTCACAACAAAACATTTCAACCGCAAACGGCAACAAGTTTCATTTCAAGGGTTACGGTGTTTTTAGGTTTATATATACGTCTGTTTTATAAATGACAGGAGAGTTTGAGTGTTTGAGTCGTGGAAACTGAAGGGGTTAATGATGCTTTAATCTACAGTTTAATCACACACACATTAATGGAGAATATGAATGACTTATATTAGTAAAACTGAACATAACTAAATCAAACCCTAAAAGAAATGTTGCTATTGTAGAGTTCGATAAAATCATTATTTTTGTCTCTTTATGATAAATTCTTTTTCACATTCAGACACACACACACACACACACACACACACACACACACACACACACACACAGAAAGTTAATTGTGTATTTCTTCAAGATGAGTTGTTTGTTTTGTTCCACATTTGTAAGTTGCTCTGAATAAAAGCTGCACATGTAAATGTCGTTACGAACACAAGAGAAAAACACTGTAAAACTTCTCAGTTTTACTTTCAACAACAAAATAAATGTGTTTTGGTCAGAACTAATATAACAGAACCAAAACATTTTGTAAGAGCAAATTAAAATCCGTTTCATATTCAAGAATTTGATAACTAATGTTTTTGAATTAGAAATTTAATTTGTGAACTGGTATACTCTAAAATATAACAATATAAAAAATAATGACTTAGTAGAATTATTTCTGACAGAATTAACATGACAATCTTCTTTTGAATCATCGTTTTACGTGTTTATTGTGAAAGTCATTTTAAAATGAAATCATTTAAACTTTAATTGTTTTTTTATCAGAATATCAGCATCACAATTTTTCAATTATTGTAATAAATGATGTTTTAATAAAGCCTGACTAGAATAACTTTTTTAAACCTGTTGTGTTTTCTAGAATACGTGATGTATTTCCTAAATGTGAGTTTGTTCTGTTCAAAGCTTTCATACACTGACATTTAGAAAAAAGTTTCAGTTTCAGTAATAAGCATATAACCTTGACAGTGTTGAAGTGATGCGGCGCTTCAGGGTTTGTCATGATACATAAGGATGTTTACACATAATTAATATTGGGCTGCACTCTGAAATAAAGCTGCTTTATTGCCATCGATTTTTTATATTGCTTACACACAATTTCTGAAACTATGGCTCATTTTCTCAAAACTCTTCACTCAAAACCACAAAACACACCAGATGCAACACATCACACATCTTGCAAAAGCAAAAACTTCATTCAAAACTATATAAACTCTTCTATTTATACATACACACACCCACAACACTACACACACATCTGAAACACACTCTCGTGTCTTTTACGTGTTCGGTTCAGGAGTTTATCACACACACACGTATGTGCAGAAATACACTGTAAATACAGTTTTGATGTATTATGAATGAACAAAATTATGAATTTTACAGTAATTGATCTGAATAACGACACTCTTGGTTTGTTACAGCAGAATCTGAACGTGTTGCTGCTGTGAAGCGGCTCTGAAACAAGCGGTTTCACTGTGAAAATTGGGGGAAATCATTTATTTCGTTTTTATTTCTAAGTGATCAACTTATATATAAGTATTTCACACATGATCACTGGTAATCAGTGTTGCATTTAAATGGCAGTGATTTATAAATGCATGTTAGTTTTGAATGAAGTGTGTAAAGCAGAGAAGTGTGTAAAGCAGAGAAGTGTGTAAAGCAGAGAAGTGTGTAAAGCAGAGAAGTGTGTAAAGCAGAGAAGTGTGTAAAGCAGAGAAGTGTGTGATGTAGAGAAGTGTGTGATGTAGAGAAGTGTGTGATGTAGAGATCGTGCCGCAGTTTCAGGAGTGAATGATTTCAGAGACTTTTAGTGTATAAGCAGTTTAAAAAACTGTAACATCAATGGAACCACTAAAAGTTCTTTAAATGTTCTTCATTTAATTTAATTTTATCAATCAATTAATTCCTCTTGAAACAAACTTTGTTGTATTATTTTAATTTAATACTGTGAAGCTGCTTTGATACAATCTGTATTGTGAAAAGCGCTATACAAATAAACTTGACTTGACTCTGAATCACTGAAAGATTTATTGGGGAATTAAAAAATGCTTCATCACTGAGAAAAACACGCTTTTAAACTTCTATTTTTAAGAGTGCAAAAGCCTATGTTGGTCCCTCAATGTCCTGATACTGTAAGATTATGATTTATTAAAAAGTGATTCTTGCAGTGAAAATGTCCTCTCTCACACACACACACACACACACACACACACACACACACACCTGGAGGAGAGGGTTCTCTGCTGTCGGCTGCGGTGACTGAAAGTAGGCCATTGAGTCGCTGCATTGGGGAGTTTTTGAACGAGGGACGCTTCATTATTAATGTGGAACTGAGGGCTGGATGAGACACACACACACACACACACACACACACACACACTCACTGCGCTCCTCAAGCACTTCCTGTGTGTCCGTTTCCTGCGAAACTGACGGCATCAGATTCAACCACTCATCATCATCATCAATGTCACTGATACAGTGTAACAAACCACCTCCAAAACAGATCGTTTAAACTTCATTGATGTGCACATTCAGAATCAAACAATATTGGACCCCATTGACTTTCATTATATGGACAAAAACAGACATTTCTCAAAATGTGTTCTTTTAAGTTTCACTGAAGAAAGCAAGCATTGTCAAAGTCACTGACACGCCTATAAAATGGATTGTTCAAACTTTGTTGATGCACATAATAAAAATCCTTAAAAAAAAAAAAAAATATCAACAAAATTCAATGCAGCAAAAATGAGACTCAGCAACACCTCGTCACCATCATCATTAACAACGTCACGGAGACACTGTGACATAAACCACCTATAAAACCGATTGTTTAACCTTCATTGATGTGCACAAATTGCAAAAGAAGAAATTTAGAAGAACTTTGGGAATCCACAAAAAATTGGACCCCATTGACTTTCATTATATGGACAAAACACATATTTCTCAAAATATCTTCTTTTGTGTTCATCAGAATTTTTTTTAATATATATATTTATCTTAAACACTTTTTCTTTTAAAGATCATGAACATTATTTTATTATTATTATGTATCATCAATGATATGTGACATTTAAGCGTATTAAAGTTTTCCTGAATTCTGATGGGAATTATTTATACTGAAAAATCATCATAATCATCATCATCATCATCATCATCAAGGTCACTGACAGAGTGTAACATAAACCATCTATAATACAGATTGAAAGCTTGTTGATATTGTGCCGGTCTCATATTTGATGAAGTGTGCATCACTGATTCTGCTACTCTCCTGTTTGAAGCTGAAACGATGTCTATTACATAAAGCGCTGCAGAAATGTGCACAAAATTAAACACTTTAAAAGGCCCAAAACGTGAACCTGATCCAGCGCGGCTGTTCTCAACACAAACACACGAGAAGAGAAGAACAAAGCGACGCAGAGAGGAAAGAATCTGGGGTCTGAGATTTGAGGAAAAATCCCACAATCTAAAAAAAGAAAACAGGCCACTTTCCTCAGTCTAAATACAGACGTGTTCTTCGAAAACACACAAGAAACGCAGCGAGTGGGAGAGTGTGTGTGTGTGTGTGTGTGTGTGTGTGTGTGTGTGTGTGCAGATCCAGAGACAGATTGAAGGAGCGCGGCAGGGGAAACGACCGGAAGCTCGTGCAGAAACAGAAGAAAAGCATGAAATCAGAGTTGTGGATTGAGACAGGAGGGGGAGTGATGTGTCATAGAGAGAGAACGAGAGGATGAGAAACGGAGAGAGAGAACAGAAGAGGAAGAGGAGGAGGCTGGTGTAAACAGAAGCAGAAACGGGGTGAGAGTGGGAGAAAGATAAAGACACAGGAAACCGCCTTTTTGCAGTGTGTGTGTGTGTGTGTGAGTGTGTGTGTGTGTGTGTGTGTGCGTGTGTGTATTCAGCAGAAACATGACTTTAAAATACAGACTGATTTCGTCGTCTGCTTTAGTGTTTTTAAAAGTGCCGCCTTTAAACTCTCGATGGTTAAATTGAGGAGTTTTGAAAGTATATATTTTAGATTCTTAGACCAGAGAACGATCTGGCACAGTTATGAACAAACGCTCTTCCGCTCAGAGAATCTGCTCTTTAATAACGTTCTCAAAACATCAGCACACAAATATTATTCATACATCGTTCATGGAACGTTTTTTCTGAAACGCTTTAGCTGGATGTGTGTCTGTTTTCTTAAATGTTGCTACTTGTTGCAGAACGTTCAGTAAAACATTCAAAAGTAACGTTCTCATGATGTTTGAAGAATGATACAATTGAATGTTCCCTTAACGTTCACATCACCAAGAAAGAAAAAAACGTTTTAAAAACATTTTGAACATTCCTAGAACATTCATAAATAACGTTTTCACAACTTAATGGGAACGTTAAGAAAACATTTTGTTAGCTGGACAAAAATCTTGGTAACATTGTAAAAAATAAAGGCCTTATTTGTTAACATTAGTTCATGCATTATAACTAACAAACAGGAGTTTTTCGGTGGAAACTGGAGTGTTTTCCTCCAGCTCAGTTCCCGTCACTTGTGGGGTTCCCCAGGGCTCTATTCTGGGTCCAACCTGATTTTCTCTATATTTACTCTCTCTCTCTGCAGCTTATTTTTGAGTCCCATAAAAGTTTCATATCATATTTATGCTGATGATTCTCAGCTGTATTTTCCTCTAAAATCAGGCACTGATTCAGGGTCCTCTTCGCTAGCTTGTTTAGAGGACATCAAGACTGGGATGGACAACAATTTCCTTCAATTAAATCAGAAAAAGACTGAAGTTATGTTGTTTGGCCCTTCACACCTTTTAAATAATGTAAGTCACACCCTGGGCCTCCTTCAAGATAACATTCGTGATAAAGTTACAAATCTGGGAGTTACTCTTGATCCGGAGTTCAAATTTGACAAACAAATCAACTGTGTAGTTAAAGCCGGTTTTCTGCAAATTAGGGGATTTCACAAGATTTAAACTGACATGAGTTTTAGTGATTTGGAGACTGTTATCTCGAACACATCACACCTGTGTTAGCACTGGTTACCTGTTCAATTCAGTTTTTTTTTTAAGGTTTTAGTATTTGTCTTTAAAGCACTTCATGGTCTATTTCAGATCTTCTCCATTCCTGCTCTCCTGAGAGAACGCTCCGATCCAAACCCAGATATTACTGATCATCCTTCTTCCAGTAGATCATCCCCTACTCTATCCATATCTAAATCATCTCTTAAAACACATTATTTTTTTCAGGCTTACGCTTAATCTGATTACACTTTTAGTTTTAATTGTTTTTGTTTTTTAATTGCTTGATGATGTTTTGTATTAAATCTATTATTTTCTCTGTTTCTAATCTATGTTTTTTTTCTGATATTTTTTATTAGTATTTAAATTTGAACTAAAGTGATATTTTGTTATGTCTGTTGTGCAGCACTTTGGTCGGCATTCATGTTGTTTTAAGGTGCTGTATAAATACATTTGACCTTGACCTAACGTTACCTAAAAATGAGCAATATTTTCTGACAGCATGTGACATAAACTTTAATGTTAGTTAATAAAAATGATCATGTTAGTTCACAGTAAAGGCAGCTGCTATTTCAATTAATCAGATTGAGATTGAGATTGAGATTGAGATTCAGATTGAGATTGAGCGAAGCCTGTGTGTTATGATCAAATATCTGTGACTGACAGGAGAAGAGGAAGGATCTGAGCACGACCCCCAGAGGGCATCAGGACACACAACTCAACTCTTTCAACACAGAAAACACTTACTATTCTTGAAATGATCATTAGTTTTCCACTTCTCTGTTTGCTCTACCTTTAAAGAACATTGGCGTTTGGAATAGATGCATTTCTGCTGTTTCATGTCTGCGTCCTCAGAGGCCGTAAACCTGCTACGGAACTCAGTCGGCACGCTCAAAGTTTTGGAAACACACACACACAACAGAAACCATTTCCTACTAACTCTAAATGTCAAAAGGTCAATGCAGCATCACTTTCAACACTTTCAACATTTCTAAATCTGTCACGAATCAGACAGAAACAACCAGTGGATTGTTGAGTCACTCAGCTGAGAATCCCCCTCCAAAAACACCAGCGCGATCAACGGCTTTATCACACGAGTGGAGGAATCCAGACCGGCACAAACCAGATCCAGATCGGCACAAACCAGATCCAGGCCGGCACAAACCAGATATAGACCGGCACAAACCAGATCCAGATCGGCACAAACCAGATCCAGGCCGGCACAAACCAGATATAGACCGGCACAAACCAGATCCAGGCCGGCACAAACCAGATATAGACCGGCACAAACCAGATCCAGGCCGGCACAAACCAGATCCAGGCCGGCACAAACCAGATCCAGACCGGCACAAACCAGATCCAGGCAGGCACAAACCAGATCCAGACCGGCACAAACCAGATCCAGGCCGGCACAAACCAGATCCAGGCCGGCACAAACCAAATCCAGGCCGGCACAAGCCAGATCCAGGCCGGCACAAGCCAGATCCAGGCCGGCACAAACCAGATTTAGGTTTTTTTTTTCGCACAAAAAGTATTCTCATTGCTTGATAAACTTAAGGTTGAGCCACTGTAGTCACTCTGATTATTTTAAACATTGTCTTCACTAACTTTTCTGGGATGGCAGATATCGATTACCTAGCAGCCTATGGAGGAGTGAGCCAGCTCGCAGATTTCATCAAAAATATCTTAATTTGTGTTCCGAAGATGAACGAAAGTCTTACAGGTCTGGAACAACATGAGGAAGAGTTATTACTGACAGCATTTTTATTTTTGGGTGAACTAACCCTTTAGAGGCAGCATGTTTACTATTAGGCTACTGTCACTTTAAGACCGACACGCATCTAATATACACGCAAATGACACGCACCTGGGGCCTCATGTATCAATCTTGCGTACGCACAAACACTTTGCGTACGCCAGCTTTCACGCTCACGGTCGGATGTACTAACAGTGAAATTAACGCGAGAATGTGCGTTCCTCCACGCCAATTTCATGTCTGGCGTACGTACATTTCTCATTGTTTTTGTCCGTTGGCGACTCTTACAGGCAATGAAGTGAAGTTGCAAACATTATACAACGAATTGTTCTACAAGTCTATCGCACCACCACCTGTGGGAACCATTGCTATTAACTTGCAATTTATAAAATAATTGACATATATTGTCACACGAGCCTTATGGGAATATTCTATCAATTATGCAATTAAGTAAGAACATATAAAAGCATATGCAAATTGATACAACCCTTAGTCTATGGCAATGACAGCTTTGGTTTAATGTCCACCTTTACATCAGACCATTTCTTTTTAAGGTCATTTAGGGTAGACTGTGTACAGTTGAGACATGTGTACAGTTGAGACACCTTAAATAACTTGTGCACGTGCGTATTAGTGTCCTCTTTGATCGTGGGAAATTTGAACAACGGACGCATCTCCGATCCGAAGATATCGGGAATTTTATTTTATTTTTTTAAGATATGACGTTCACTTCACCATGCACTCTACACAATGAATCGCTTATTATCCTTATGTGACTGTTAAACGTAACTGGTATCACAACAAACGTTATTCTGTGCCCTAAAAACTGGCATATTTCATGGTATTGTGTCATGCAAGGTAATTACAAAATCTAGAGAAATGTGCGAGGTGGCCAGCGGGGGATAGTTGAGACACATATCTACTGTACCCCCGATAGAGTTATATTAGGAAACACACTGTTTAGTTGTTCAGTGTTATGATCGTAATTAGCCAGCATGGGACACAAATGAAAATAAAATTTGATATTTGTGATATTTAAACTGTGTATTATTGATTATTGAAACAAAATCTTGTTCCTGCTTCATACATTTTAACCAGTGCTAATTTAAATAAAATGAATGAATATAAATGGATGAATAAACAAAAATGTTGCCCAATTGTTATTTTCTTTATTTTTTATATTTACAATGAATGGTTAGTTACCTTCACATCATTAAAAATGGGTGTCTCAACTGTACCACATATGGGTACAGTTGAGACAAAGTTGAAACAAAAAGCACCTTATTTTTATGAGCTAATTGAGGAAAATATAGACTACTTGTGGGTATTATTGATTGATAATATCTTAGTCTACAAGCTAATGAAATGTCATGTGGCGTATCATGTGGAAATTCATTTCTTTTCAGTGTCTATTTTTGTGTGAAAAATCAAAACGCAAAAAGTGTCTCAACTGTACTCAGTCTACTCTACAGTGCGACTCTCAGATCCCACCGGCATCAGCCAAACTCTCCCACTCATATTTTTTCCTTTTGTTATTAATTCCGGAGGACAAAGTTCCAGATAAAAAAAATTTTTTTTCGTTTCTACCTCCGATAGTAGCACCTCCAATTCACTCTCTGTAAAGTTTCGTTTCTTGCCGCCATTTTCTTACTGCTTTCTTTTGCCAAAGTGGACTCATTACCATATTTAAATTGATTTAATTAAGGGAGGAGACTGGGTGGGGCGTTGTGCTCGTGCATGTGGCCTCAATTTTACGTTAACTGGGATGTACAAAGAGAATATGCGTGGGATCCTTCGTACGCAGAGATTCATACATCTGGGTTTTTTTGTGCGTACGCACATTTACAGCTTTGTCCGTACGCAATGTTTTAGTATGAATTCAACGCAAGTCTTTGTACATGAGGCCCCTGATTTTCTGATTTTTGCTTTCACTTCATATTTATATTATTGTTATATAAAATCACATTTTTGGGGGGAAATATCCCTTTAATGTTAATAAAACAACTAAAAACAAAGAGAAAACCATTCACTGCTCTGAGAACTTTAATATTAGCTGTAATAAGAATCAGTGTATAATTTATGTAGTGTTTTATTTTTATATTTGTTCACTTCATTTCTTTCTTCAACGCTACTGTTAAATACACCTGTAGCTGAAAAAATAAAGCACTGTTTATAATATTTGTATATTATGTTGTGTATGTGTGATGTGTATCTTTGTTCTTATTTTTTAATAACAAAGAAAATAATGACAAATATTTGGCTTAAATGTCTGCCATTCTTTTATTTCATATTTTTTTACTTTGTAAGACTTAAAGGGGCATTAGTGTGGCTGTAATGCTCAGTCACTTGCAAAATAGTGAAACCAACATGAAAAAGAATCATGATAAAATCGTTAATCGTGATTTTCCTGAAAAAATAAAAAGCGTGATGTGATATTTTTGCCACCCCCCCCCACACACACACTTACGCAGGTTATTTTAAGTTTCTAAGGTCTTTCTTCTCTGAAATGTGTCATTTTGGTTTTCAGTGACATTAAGGTGCAAAAGTTCTGATATGAATTATGTTAGTTTCATGTTTTACATCACAATAACCAGCTGTTTTAAAAGGAGCGTGTAGACTTCTTCTCATCCACTGTCTCATCAGAGCAATCGGATTATGATTATGACACCGATATAATTATGATTTGACACAGTATGATGGCTTTAGTTCGGCTGGTAACCAGCGATGTTTTAAAGTGACAGTTCAGCCAAAAATCATCATTCTGTCATCATTTACTCTCCCTCATATTCAACGACTCCGTCATAAACATCTACTCTCGGGCGTCTCCTGGTTCTGGAAACATCTACTCTCGGAGCGTCTCCTGGTTCTGGAAACATCTACTCTCGGGGCGTCTCCTGGTTCTGGAAACATCTACTCTCGGAGCGTCTCCTGGTTCTGGAAACATCTACTCTCGGAGCGTCTCCTGGTTCTGGAAACATCTACTCTCGGGGCGTCTCCTGGTTCTGGAAACATCTACTCTCTGTCGCGTCTCCTGGTTCTGGAAACATCTACTCTCGGAGCGTCTCCTGGTTCTGGAAACATCTACTCTCGGGGCGTCTCCTGGTTCTGGAAACATCTACTCTCGGAGCGTCTCCTGGTTCTAGAAACGTCTACTCTCTGGGCGTCTGCTGGTTCTGGAAACGTCTACTCTCGGAGCGTCTCCTGGTTTTAGAAACATCTACTCTCTGTCGCGTCTCCTGGTTCTAGAAACATCTACTCTCGAAGCGTCTCCTGGTTCTAGAAATGTCTACTCTCGGAGCGTCTCCAGGTTCTGGAAACGTCTACTCTCGGGAAATCTCCTGGTTCTGGAAACATCTACTCTCTGTCGCGTCTCCTGGTTCTGGAAACATCTACTCTCTGTCACGTCTCCTGGTTCTGGAAACATCTACTCTCTGTTGCGTCTCCTGGTTCTGGAAACATCTACTCTCGGGGCGTCTCCTGGTTCTGGAAACATCTACTCTCTGTTGCGTCTCCTGGTTCTGGAAACATCTACTCTCGG
>NW_028118305.1:25000-32500 GCF_965113295.1 Leuciscus leuciscus | reverse complement strand
TCAAGGACGTAAACAAATGCCAGCGCTGGCTTTAGTAGCCACTTACACGTACAAATGCGTACAAACATTTTGAACCTGAATTTGTAATTATGTACTAATTTTGTAAATGTATTTTCCATGTATATTTTATGACGATCGATTTGATCAGGAACGTAAACCAATGCCAACGCTGTTTGTTTATAGCCAGTTAGTTCGATGCTATTTTGTGTGTATAAGACAAACGTGTATAAAGTTCAAAAAATGATATGTAATCGCAACAGCCAACTTCAGCTGCTGAAGTTAAAACAATAACTTTAAAAAACGGTATTACTCAGTCATTTATTCAGTTATATTAAATGTTTAATCAGGAGAAAACCGTATCTCAAAAGCTAACAAGCAGCAGTAGCATTTTCAAGTAACAGCGTATCGAAATTCTTATATAATAATAGTAGATTAGAATAGAATAATAATAATAAAAAATTTACCATTCAGAAATGTTTTGTAAGAGCCGTGTTTGGGGAGGTTGCTTGACTCTCTTCATTGCCGCTTTCTGGGTCTGATTCTGGCTCAAACTGATACGGCAGTATTGACACCATTATTTACATTTGACCGGAGCACATGCAACTTTCGCCCGTAAAGGTAATGGGCGTGAAGTTTCCGGACAACATGCACTACGCAGTTTAGCCAATTACAACACACCGGCCCAACTAACCAATCTGAGCCCATTGCCTGTTTCTGAGGGAGTGGTTTCATAGAATCAGGAAGTCAACCGGTCGTTCAAATGACAGAGGAGAAAGCGGCTTACAATAAAGGTGAAATTTATGAAAAATAAGACTTTAAAAAAAAAAAAAACCCAGAAGACATGTTATATTGCACCCCATAAACACAATCATGCAAAGAAAAAAAGCAGTAAACCACCCCTTTAAATAAAGAAAAAACGAAATTTAAATAAAGAAAAACGAAATTTAAATAAAGAAAAAAACGAAATTTAAATAAAGAAAAACGAAATTAAGTTAAATTAAAAAAGAGATTAATTTAGATTGATAATAACGGGTAAAAAGCTTAATACATTTTGTTTCTATTATTCTATTTTCCACAATGTCAAAGCAACGCAGCTTAACCCCAAACACAAGCTCAGGCATGCACTTCTGTCCACACACACACTCCGCTGTTCTCATGCACTTCTGTCCACACACACTCTGCTGTTCTCATGCACTTCTGTCCACACACACTCCGCTGTTCTCATGCACTTCTGTCCACACACACTCCGCTGTTCTCATGCACTTCTGTCCACACACACTCCGCTGTTCTCATGCACTTCTGTCCACACACACTCCGCTGTTCTCATGCACTTCTGTCCACACACACTCCGCTGTTCTCATGCACTTCTGTCCACACACACACTCCGCTGTTCTCATGCACTTCTGTCCACACACACACTCCGCTGTTCTCATGCACTTCTGTCCACACACACACTCCGCTGTTCTCATGCACTTCTGTCCACACACACTCCGCTGTTCTCATGCACTTCTGTCCACACACACACTCCGCTGTTCTCATGCACTTCTGTCCACACACACTCCGCTGTTCTGCACTTCTGTCCACACACACTCCGCTGTTCTCATGCACTTCTGTCCACACACACTCCGCTGTTCCGCACTTCTGTCCACACACACTCCGCTGTTCCGCACTTCTGTCCACACACACTCCGCTGTTCTCATGCACTTCTGTCCACACACACTCCGCTGTTCCGCACTTCTGTCCACACACACACTCCGCTGTTCTCATGCACTTCTGTCCACACACACTCTGCTGTTCTCATGCACTTCTGTCCACACACACTCCGCTGTTCTCATGCACTTCTGTCCACACACACTCCGCTGTTCTCATGCACTTCTGTCCACACACACTCCGCTGTTCTCATGCACTTCTGTCCACACACACTCCGCTGTTCTCATGCACTTCTGTCCACACACACTCCGCTGTTCTCATGCACTTCTGTCCACACACACACTCCGCTGTTCTCATGCACTTCTGTCCACACACACACTCCGCTGTTCTCATGCACTTCTGTCCACACACACACTCCGCTGTTCTCATGCACTTCTGTCCACACACACTCCGCTGTTCTCATGCACTTCTGTCCACACACACACTCCGCTGTTCTCATGCACTTCTGTCCACACACACTCCGCTGTTCTGCACTTCTGTCCACACACACTCCGCTGTTCTCATGCACTTCTGTCCACACACACTCCGCTGTTCCGCACTTCTGTCCACACACACTCCGCTGTTCCGCACTTCTGTCCACACACACTCCGCTGTTCTCATGCACTTCTGTCCACACACACTCCGCTGTTCCGCACTTCTGTCCACACACACTCCGCTGTTCTCATGCACTTCTGTCCACACACACTCCGCTGTTCTGCACTTCTGTCCACACACACTCCGCTGTTCTGCACTTCTGTCCACACACACTCCGCTGTTCTCATGCACTTCTGTCCACACACACTCCGCTGTTCTCATGCACTTCTGTCCACACACATTCCGCTGTTCCGCACTTCTGTCCACACACATTCCGCTGTTCCGCACTTATGTCCACACACACTCCGCTGTTCTCATGCACTTCTGTCCACACACACTCCGCTGTTCTCATGCACTTCTGTCCACACACACTCCGCTGTTCCGCACTTCTGTCCACACACACTCCGCTGTTCCGCACTTCTGTCCACACACACTCCGCTGTTCCGCACTTCTGTCCACACACACTCCGCTGTTCCGCACTTCTGTCCACACACACTCCGCTGTTCTCATGCACTTCTGTCCACACACACTCCGCTGTTCTCATGCACTTCTGTCCACACACACTCCGCTGTTCCGCACTTCTGTCCACACACACTCCGCTGTTCCGCACTTCTGTCCACACACACTCCGCTGTTCTGCACTTCTGTCCACACACACTCCGCTGTTCCGCACTTCTGTCCACACACACTCCGCTGTTCTGCACTTCTGTCCACACACACTCCGCTGTTCCGCACTTCTGTCCACACACACTCCGCTGTTCTCATGCACTTCTGTCCACACACACTCCGCTGTTCCGCACTTCTGTCCACACACACTCCGCTGTTCTGCACTTCTGTCCACACACACTCCGCTGTTCTGCACTTCTGTCCACACACACTCCGCTGTTCTGCACTTCTGTCCACACACACTCCGCTGTTCTGCGCTCTAGCCAGAGAACACTCCCATTGCAGGAACACTTTAGTAGGCCAAGAATCAAAAAATATATTTATTAAATATAACAAGGTTGGGTTCCTTCAACTGTCCATCCTATTAAAAATGGCTATAGGCTATATAAGATAATTGTAAAAAAGAGTTTTGTATTTTGTCCGATTTTATAGTGTTGAACATATTCAAGCGCGAATGAGAGCCGGTTCGAGGGGGAGGACAGGGGTGCAAAAAACAAAACAAAAAAACGAATATTCGAATGTCAAATTTTCAAATCGAATACCAACCCACCAAACGCATATTCAAATATTCAGGTCCAGCCCTAGTATAATTATTTTGTATATAGAAATACACACACATGCATATATATATTTAAGAAAACTTTATGTATATATAAAATATTTATATTTACATATAATATAAATGATGTATAAATATATATGCAGTATATATATGCAAATATTTCTTAAATATATGCATATGTGTGTGTATTTATATATACAAAATAATTACACACAGTACACAGACATAATATATCATAATATATCATATAATTAATAGATTAATCGTTGCCTAGCACTACTTTTAATCTGTGAATATTCATTACAGCACAGCCATTCATTTCACATTCAAACTGCAGTAAAACGACTAAAACACGTCATTCATGTGTCAAATCAACCCAGACTGCAACATAGTGTCGGCACACATCCGGTCCACAGGACTCCACCCGAGCCGGGTCTGGGCCGGATCCGGCACACAGGACTCCACCCGAGCCGGATCTGGGCCGGATCCGGCACACAGGACTCCACCCGAGCCGGATCTGGGCCGGATCCGGTCCACAGGACTCCACCCGAGCCGGGTCTGGGCCGGATCCGGCACACAGGACTCCACCCGAGCCGGGTCTGGGCCGGATCCGGCACACAGGACTCCACCCGAGCCGGGTCTGGGCCGGATCCGGCACACAGGACTCCACTCGAGCCGGGTCTGGGCCGACACCATGTTGCAGTCTGGGCACTCACAAAAAACACACTTTATCACTCATAAAACAATGAGCTATAAACACTAACAACAGGAGATTTACAGTGTTTTCTTTTGTAAAATGTCTTTATGACGCTCTCTGCTATTTATAATTCACTGCAGTGAATGTTACATGATCCATGTTTACATTACAGAACATAATAATTCCCAAGTTTCCCGTTTTGTACAGATAGTAATGAAACTGAAAGACGTTCAGCTACATCTAATCGTCCTGATAGCGTTTCATGTTTTACATTCAGAATATATTTCAGTATTACTGCAGAAAGTGCTGTATCTTCTTCAGTGCTATACATTATGTTCGGTTTTGAACTGAAGTTGAACAGTTTTGAAAAGAGTCTGTAAACGTGTGCAGATTGAGTTTGAGTTTAAGTAATAAAGAGAAACTCATTGATGTAATATGAGAGAAACTGAGCGTGGAAAAATCACTCCTCGTGACTATAAACTGTCTAATATAGTTATTCAGCACACGAATACAAAGCCTGAAAACACAACAGTTCATCAACCGATGAGCATCATGTATTTTATCTAAAAGTGCTTCAATCTTACAGTATCATATTTGATTTCTAAAGCCTGTAAATTATCAATATGATATTTTCCCTCAATCTCCTGCAGTCCTTCTGTCTCTGATCGTTTTCACTCTTTTATCAAGTAAAAGTCTTTAATTGTACGAGCGTCCTCCTTCAGCTCGAGCTTCACGAGTCTTTCTGTGTCAAATCTGCTCTGATTTTATCAAGGAAACGCAAGAATAACTTTGATATTGTTAGTAATATTTCAGCTGGACTGAAGCAGCTTTACTTGATTATCATCATTTATTATAGAAATCATGAGTTTCAAATATGATCATCAGGCTTTTGAGGACGGTTTATCTGTTCATCTCTCAATCATCATTGTATTGCATTATATAAACTAAGCATTAAATATCATCTTAATAAGACACATTATTGGCAGATATTGATATGCAGTTTATGTCACGATCTGCTGTACTGTTATAAAGATCTCACTGATTTACATTACTATATTACATATAAATATCAGCATCTGCTTCAGACTCCGTATTTTTGGTTCTCTGAATAAAACTGAGCTCAATATTCTCACTATATCAGACTATATGAGCCATAAAAGCCTGATGGATCAACATAATAAAAACATGCAATATATACGATTTTATCTACATGTTCAATAAACTAGCAGACTATTATTACATGATATTATTGCATAATCATCCAGAGGATTCAGTGACTTTATGTGTTTAGTGGAGGAACCGCGTCATCACCGACCGACCGAATTACCTGAGTAATTAAGTTACTATGACAACGGCCGTGAGGGGGTCGGAGAATTAATTATGACTGACAGCAGGTGAGAGTCTAATTGAGCTCTAGGACTAAAAAATAAATAAAATAAAAACTTTGGTCTGTCAAACACACAAGCAGCAGCAGCTTCAGGAGTGTGTTCCAGGTAAAGTCGTTCAGGTCGCGCGCGGATCCGGTTCAGCGGGTTCAGCCGGTCCGTCAGCGCGTGCACGGGCGCGTCCCCGAGGAGAATCCGCCTCATTATTAAAACAAACTATTATCAAAGCGAACTATCGAGTCGTTATTCTAATGCGGGGTGTGCGTGTCAGCAGCGCGCGCGCGGACTCACCTGTCAGACGCACGCGCGCGCGCGCAGGTAAAAGCTGCATATCACAACGCAATAATCACACCGAGCGAATGAATGAAACTTACAGCGGGTCGTTCCTAATGACGGAACGGGGGTCGTTCCGTGTGACAGCAACGGGAGCAGGATATCTCAGACACGTCACGACACGGGAGTTACCGAGAACCCGTGACGTGTACGTCCTCTCGTGACCCCGCGGAGATGAGGATCGATAAGATGAAACTATATAAATAAACAGAGCGAAAGACGGTGAAACGGGAGACTGTGTCGATGGAGTTGCCGCGTTCGCCGCTCCCGCGCTGTACGGAGGAGAAGAGCTTTACCTGAGCCGGTGTCACCTGAGTTTCCCCCGCGCGTCCCACCTGACCGAGCGCGCACTTCCTCAATGTGACGCGTCCGCGCGCACGGGCTCCTGCTGATCTGTGCGCGTGTGTGTGCGCCGGTTCTGCCGGTTCTGACCCCCTCCTGACGGACTCCTCCTTTAACCCGCGACCAGGAAGCGTGTGTCCTCTTCCAGCGGCGCGGGTGATTGGCTCTGCGGGCGTCGGAGGGCCGCGGGGGGGCGGGGTGGGTGTTGGGGGGGGGGGGGCGGACTCCGCGCGCGCGCGCACGTGAGCGCGAGCTGATGAGGGTGGGCATGACCGACAGACCGAGCGCGCGACCGCGGCTGCTGATGGACTCGATCACGTTTAACGCGCTTCTTCCTTTTTCATGTTGAACGCGCGTTTCCACTTCTGCTTCCGAAAATGAGTCAAGTGATAAACTTTGAATTTGCATGTCAAATAGTGTCAGTTGTGGACACTCACTCACACACACACACACACACACACACACACACACACACTCACTGAAACTCTCTCTCACACACACACTCACACATGTCTGGTTTACTATCTTTGTGGGGACTCTCCATAGACTTAATAGTTTATATACTGTACAAACTGTATATTCTATCGCCTTACACTAACCCTACCCCTAAACCTACCCATCACACACACACACACACACACACACACACACACACACACACACTAACCCTACCCCTAAACCTACCCATCACACACACACGCACACACACACACACACACACACACACACACACACACACACACACACACACACACACACACACTAACCCTACCCCTAAACCTACCCATCACACACACACACACACACACACACACACACACACACACACACACACACACACACTAACCCTACCCCTAAACCTACCCATCACACACACACACACACACACACACACACACACACAGAGAGAGAGAGAGAGAGAGAGAGAGAGACATGTTATACAGATGTAAATGAAACAGGCTTTTGTTTTCAGACTACATTCAGGAGTGTGTGTTAATGTATATCATGTACATATTTTATTGTTGTGCTAGTTTACACACACACACACACACACACACACACACACACACACACACACACACACATCAAAGTCATTATCTGTCCATTTAATGGTGACATGAGCACAGCAACTAGTGTCTCTCTCTCTCTCACACACACTCTGATGGCAGAGAGTGTTTCTGAGAGATAGTGAAGAGAGATATGAGAATGCATGAGAAATGAAGGAGTGTGTCA
>NW_028118305.1:15000-20000 GCF_965113295.1 Leuciscus leuciscus | reverse complement strand
GGTCGGGGTTTGAGTTGGGGTGGGGGTTTGAGAAGGAGTGACGGTGGGTGTTGAGTTGGTTGTGCAGGATAACGGTGGTGGAGAGGGTTTGACACGGGAATTCTGAGCCAAAGAGGTGCTGGAAGATGAAGTTGGAGAAGTGGAGATGGATAGAGAGGGAGAAGCAGGGCGTAGGCAAGGAGGAGGAGAGGTTGAAGGAGAAGTCGGTATTGCAGTGCCGGGTTTGACTCGCTGGGATTGGGGAACACCTAGACCTGAATATGCGGCCATGAGAGATAAAGGAGGGTTGGTGGAGCAAAGAGGGATTTGCTTTGGGGAGGACGAGAAGGGGGCGAGGGGTGGCGGAGCAGATCCTGGTGTGAGTGGAGGTGTGTGTGTCAGCTGAGAGGGCAAGAGTAGGGGTGTGTGTGCAGGCATCTGTGTGGCACCAAGCTGTGGCGCATTTGAGCTCAAAACACCTGCGCTTCCTCCTCTAGCGAGTCCTGATGATAAAAGGAAGGGTGCCGGCAGTAAGTTTCCTCCGGATGCTTTACGATGGAGAGGTGGGAGAGGCTGAACGCCCACCCAGCTGCGGTGGGGAAGAGTCGGCTGGGAGGCGGAGAGCAGTCTTGCCTCTTGGGTGAGCCGACCAATCATTGGGAGCCCTTGGGTGCTCCCCCCTCCAACATGGCGTAGTAAAGCCTCTTTAGCCCCCTGTGGCCCGGATCCGGCGTTACGTCCTTCGATGGACGGCGCTGCAACCACTGAGGGAGGCGGGACTTTATGGACAGGTGACGTTGTGGGCTCTGTGTGGAGGCGGAGGCTGTAATGAAGAGTTCTGCTAGCCTGTAGGGGAGTGGACACTGACGACGCAGGTGTGGGAGTTTTTCCAACTCCACCTGCTGAAGGAGCCACGGCCACAGCGGTCGGTCCCATAGTGGAGGGCGAGGGTGACGGTGTTATAGAGGACGGGACTCCACGCGGGGGCAGTGTCCCCATCACACCGATGAGGGAGCTCAGCGACTGCCGAGGGAGTAGAATGGGTGGACGGGGAGGGGAAAGAGGGCATGATGAGGGCGATGGCGAGATGGGAAGAAAGATGGCAGCTCCGAGGGCATGTTGTTGTTGAAGCTGTTGTTGCAACTGTTGCTGCTGCTGTTGCTGATGCATCAAGGCAATGGCCACGTTGGTGGTGGCAGCAGCCGTCTGGAGGGGAGCGTGGACCAGCGGTGCCCAGATCAGGGGATGAGGTCGGGGTGAGACTGTGCCTCCGGTGCTGCTTCGGTTGCTCGCAGCCGTGATGTCCTGCATGGTGGGCATGCTGTCGTGCTTCACAATCTGCTGGACCAGAACACTATCACAAGATCCCAGACCGGCGCCTCCTGCTCCTCCACCACGGCTCCCTCCGCCCCGTCCCAAACTGCTGCCCGCAACAGATCCTCCCTGTGAGGTCTTGCGCAACAAAATGGAGTTCTTCTTACCTGTGAGAAAAAGGAATTCAGCATAGGGTCAGGACAGAAAGAAAATAATTGAATATGGTTATTAACATGGTTGTAAAACACTGTTAAGGGGCAACAACACGAAAAGTAAAAAAATGGTCTAGAGCACTAGAGACTATAACAGGGAGGGATTTAAGAAATAGTGAAAGCAAAGACACGATTTATTTATTTGTTGCAGAGATGAGTTTCAGGTTTATAAAGGGGCAAAAGCAGCAGGAAGTTTTTACCGATGCGATCAAGTCTGTCTGCTGCCACCGTCTCGAAGGCCCGTCTCATCATGGGATGCTCTTCCAGAACCTCGTTGAAACTGCCCACACTGAGGGAGTAAAGTCGACAGTACGTATCTGCTCGAACACTAGCTGTCCTCCTGCCACGTGTCAACAGACAGATCTCTGAGTGATGGAGAAAGACCACAGGGAGGTTAGAACGGGATCTATAGGACAACTAAACCACTTAACCAGGGTTTCCTGAAGCCAAATATGGTCGCAAGTTCCGTTAGCAACATGATTCAACAGATCTTGCAACCACTGTTGGCTAAAAATGCTTTTGGGAAACGTACCCCAGATCAATCCAATAAACATTTAAGACCTGGAACTGCTTAACACTAACCGGGAACTAACAGGGACTGTTCTCAGAACTTTAGCTAATGTTCTATCAAGGTTCTTCCAGTAATGGTAACAGTGTGTCATTTTGCGTCATTGTCGGAGGAAGTGTAAGAGGGGGGGATTTCTGTTGAGACTACAAGCACTAGTTCCCACCCTTTCAAACCCGCCCATAGGGGGTTGGACCTAATGCACTAACAGACCTATCACAGATCAGTGCCAGTGCGTTTGATTTCACCGGCAGAAACCTGCAGAAAACATGGACGAAGGTACTGAATACGCAGACGGATGCAATATGGAGGATTGGGATTTTGAAGAAGTTATGGTAGAAACGGATGTTCGTGGCTACCTTTATGAGCCACAATATAGCGACGAGCAGCTGAGGGCTATGGAGGAACAGGAGGCGGCTGCAGTTTCAATCTAACTGAATTCATTTCGATTGGTGAATCTGAATGTAGTGTTTACATGAACGCTAAACAAGTGATCGGTTGATTAGCGTTTTAACATTGCTAAGAAAATTCCAGCTCCTCCGTGAGAGATACGAGACCTGTGCGTCTCAGTAATCACGCCACCGGCCTCGCGCCGTTCTCCCGCGCCCCTTAGCCTCGTCCTGCTCGCCACAGTAAACATAATGAATGGCGACTGTAGAACGCAAAAGCCGAATCCCGGACATTTTGGGCGATCTCGAAATCCCAGCCAGGCAAACTTGTCACGGAGTCTCACTAGTAGCCTAGCCTTGTTGTTTTCAACTGTGCTCTCTTACCGGTAGGTGTGGCTTGAGAGTGGCCTCCTAGGGCAGCGAAGCAAGTGCATTCTGGGAGTTGTTGTCTTTCATCCACATAAGCCAAAAATAAATTTTCTGGCTTTTCTCAGTCTAGGAAGCTCAAAATTCAAAAATAATTTCACATTTCTTCTACATAAATGACCTATTTTAAATACACATTCATCTTTCCAGAGGTGAAGTATCCCTTTAACGTACACACAACCAAGATAAAACTTTTTTTTAAACATTTAAAAAACTGGACGTATTAAACGTTCAGAGAACATGTAATGGGAACATTAGAAAAACGTTCTTAGAACATATTTTTGTTAGTTGGGAAAGCTCATTACAAACATCTGACATCAACCAACCAGCTGTAAACTCACCTCCAAAGTATGACCCATCACTGAGCTTGGTCTCCCTGTTTCCACGAGTAAGTACGCTGACCCGTCCATGCTGGATGAAATACATTTTACGGCCAACGGTTCCCTCCCGAATGATGAAGTCGTTGGGCTGGAAGACCTCAAACTTTAGCTTTGTGAGCACTGCTGTCACGAAGTTTGGGTCAGCGTTAGCGAAGAGAGGCATGTTAGCCACCAAGCTACGGCAGTTGAAGCTAACAATTTCCTGTTAAGGTCACAGTGCACAAGTACACATTATTTAGATGGTTAAAGCTTGTAAAATGCAACAACAAAAACTCACATGTACATCCCAGGAGTTACTAGCACAATAACGCTGGTGTTTGAATATAAACTAAATCAGTTCTGCACAACTGCATCTTGAAAGTATTTTAAAATGTACATGTACCGTGACTCTATATTTGCTACAGGTGTTTATTACACTTTATTTATTCAGCACTGCCTTATTTCTACACACTGTGGAATCATATTGCACACGTATAAAATAAAAAAACAAAAACAGCTGAAACTGAAAAGTAGACTTTAGGCAGGCATGAGTTTAGTGAAGACAAACCTCCTTTAAGGGGTCGCTCAGCTCTCCCAGAATGTTGTCCTCATCAAACATCTTGCCTTGGTATCGATGTTCATAATACTCGTGGATTTTCTGCCTGACATCTGATGGGAGCTTATGGAAAGACATGTACTGTTCCACCTGCTTATACTGGAGGACAGACAGGTGCGCTCTGTTAGTCAGACTCATGAAACCGGTTCACTCTCTAAATTACCTTTTGCGGATCATTTCTCAGCCAAATTTGATGAGCGATTAATTAATTGGCACATTTAAGTAATTAGATTTAATATATATTTGCTTTATATATATATATATATAGAGAGAGAGAGAGAGAGAGAGAGAGAGACTAAAACTAACTTTTTGACACACAGCCATTGGCCGGTGACTGGAGAAGATTTACTGGCCATACATATTTTTTTTACCAGCCATGAAACATAGATTAATCCTTATTAAAGTTACAAAAGTTATTCAGTCAAGAGCAGTGAGTGATTTTTCTCTGTCTTTTGTTGTTTGATTAGCATTAAAACACAGACGTCAGCAGGTTTATTAGGCTGCTGTCACTTTAAGAGCTAATGCACAGATCCAATACACTGATACACGTGGGTTTTATTTCTCAACTGTTTAAGTTCAGGTAAGACACAACTGACTATGTTTATAAGGAGACTTGCCAAGACAGGCATTTTGACAATTTTGTTTGAATATGTCTGTTCAAGCGCAAGAAGACATGAAATAGAGCTCGATTCAGTATTTGCGTGTTGTCTGAGACGCGGATTTCGGATTTCTCTGAACTCAATTCTGCGAGTAACGAACTGAGTTCCCTTTTGCGTCTTCTTGAGCTTTAATATTTAAATTGTCAAGGCTTACACTTTTGTGACGATACAGCGCTGGCTCATCAACTGTCCCGAGCGTCAGTCGTGTTTGTTCACATACATGTTCTCACAATTATGCATTGTTAGAATTCTTAAAAATGTTACTGGCCAACTGGCGACTGACACCGTTTCATATTTTCGCCAACACAGATTTTTAATGAACTAATTCATGCTAACAAATATTAGCAACATGTTAAATAATGCTAACAGTGTGCTAAACATGTTAGCAACATGCTAATTCATGTTGACAAGGTGTTAAAACATGTTAACTCATGTTAGCAATGTGTTAAAAAACCTGTTAATTCATTTTAGCAACATGCTT
>NW_028118305.1:0-10000 GCF_965113295.1 Leuciscus leuciscus | reverse complement strand
TATTGTATTACGCATCAAAGTTTACCCAACTATAACGACTTCTGCTTCTGAGACACCACTCTCACACACACGCAGTCGTGCTGCTCCACAGGTCTCACACACACACACACACACACACACACACAGACGCAGTCGTGCTGCTCCACAGGTCTCACACACACACACACACACACACACAGACGCAGTCGTGCTGCTCCACAGGTCTCACACACACAGATCAGTGTTCACGCTGTGACTCTTGCAGAACACGGATCTGTTCGACTGAGTGGCCCGACAGTGAGGTGTTTGATTATTATTACACGGCTCTGAGGAATACTTAATTCTGATTGGTCAGTCGCGCTGTAAGTTATTCCCAGATAACAGCCGCTGGGAGCAGAAACACAGGCTCATCCGGGTCACTGAAGTCAGCAGCGCTACACACCCGCTAGGAACAGGTTTTCTTCGTGGAAGTTTTGCATTTGGTGAGCTAATAAAATATAAAAACTCAGTCGAATCAATATTTTGTGCAAAGTTATTTAATTACACCATCCAGTATCGTGGACTCGCTCTCTCTCGTTTCACACAAACGCAGCGGCGGCCATTTTGTGTCTATTGTTTTGTTCACTGTTGGATTATAAGATTCAAATAAGTACGATTTTAAAACAGTTTAATCTGAAATCAATATTTCTTATCTCCATAATTATTAATGTGGTGAAATGCTGTGAAATAAGTGTTATGACTGTATACCGTATTTCTTAAATGTCCGTCTAGCTTGAACTCGCCGCTGAAACTGCTCTCGCCGCGAAGCTCTGCGTTTATAGACCTAATAAAATATTTCAACTCAGATCAATATTTCGTGTCTAATTATTTACATATGTGGCAAGTGTCCGTGTAATAAGAGGATAATGTACATCCAGCCGGTTGTTATATCAGAATAAACCCCTTCAGGTGTGTATGTGTGTGTGTGTGTGTGTGTGTGTGTGTGTGTGTGTGTGTGTGTGTGTGTGATCTCAGAATAAACCCCTTCAGGTGTGTATGTGTGTGTGTGTGTGTGTGTGTGTGTGTGTGTGTGTGTGTGATCTCAGAATAAACCCCTTCAGGCTGATGAAGACCTGATCCTGATCTCCCTGTCGGGTTTATTCTGAGATAACAACAAGCTGGATGTACATTATCCTTTATGTAAAGACCAGATAACTCTGAATGAACATTCTATTAATGTTACTGGAAGAACGTTTGTTCGTAACTTTGGCAGAACCTTGACAGAGAACGTTTCCTGCTAGCTGGGAGAGTGTGTGTGACAGCAGTGTGTGGATCAGAAGGTCTTCCTCACCACCATGTTGTTCTTGGAGACCCAGCAGTCAAGAGGGAAGTCCTGCAGCATCGGCACCAGGAACTGCAGACAGCCGTCCCAGTGGCACAGCAGGAGCATCATGCCGATCAGGTTCACGATACGCACCATTGCACTGGCCAGGTCATAGGTCATGTGGAAGATCTGCAGGAACACAAGTCAAGTCAAGTCTCCTTTATACAGCGCTTTAACAATATAGAGTGTTTCACAGTAGCTTTACAGAGATAATAGGAGATTACAGTAACAGAGATTGTTTAGGTTTTACAGCAGCTCTAGAATAAAGTTATTGTCCAGATAAAGTTAGTTTTGATTGATTCACTTCTAATTCACTAATGTTTATCAAACAGAAAACCCTTAACACGCTCCGGCCGCTCATCCGCACAACAAGTGTTTGGTGCTCGAGAACGCAAGCCTTGAAATAGCCTTGACAAATTTTGGGGAAAAAAAGTTATCTCTGCGCAAACTTCAAAAACGCGAACCTGTCAAGTCAAGTCAGGTCAATTTTTTATCTGTACAGAGGTAAAGGGAAGGGAAGGAGGTAACACACACACACACACACACACACACACACACACTCTTATCATCACTCTCATACCTAAAAGAAGATCTGCGGGAAACACACACTCTTATCATCACTCTCCTGCTTAAAAGGCTTATCGCAAACATCATGATTATTTAGGTCAATATTGAGATCATGAATATTTGACACAATTACTCACTGACTTTTGACTAGGAGTGAGAAATATAAGTTTAATTTCACAATATTGTTATATTTAATTATGTTTTTGCTGGAAATAAAGATGTTGTTACCTATGGAAGCTTGTTTCCGGCATGGAACAAAAAAATGAATAAAGAAATTGGTAATTGTGACGTTTATTTCTCTCAATTCAATGAAAAAAGTCAGAATTGTGAGATAAAAAGTTGCAATTACTGTACCTTTTTTATTTCATTCCTTGACAGAAACAAGCGTCAATAATGAACATTTCATAACTTTAGATGCCAGTAAAATATCACAATTCTTTATGTCACAGGAACACGAAATAAAAGCCAAACTAATGCAAGCAAAAAAATCTCAAGCTTAATTAAGACAAGTAATAACAAAAGAACAAAAAAGTGACGTCCGGCCGAGGAAAAAAGACATGAACATCTTGGACGACATGGGGGAAAATAAATTATCAGGAAATTTTAATTCTGAAGTGAAGTAATCCTTTAAAATGACTTGAACAGTTAAAATGGCAAACATTAAAAACCCATGCAAGAATAAACTTTATAACACTAGACAATATGAGAGCATCTCTGTGAAACAGAATGACCGTTTTATCATGATTATCTTGCGTTCAGATTCGTTGGAAGCTAAAATGGTAATTGGTCAATGTTCCCATAATACTTGCGTAATGATAAAACATAGAAAACATTCCCTTAATTTTTTCTCTATACATAAGGTCTTCATAACGTTGTTAGTTGTCAGAACATATTTTTGTTATCTGGAGAGAGCCTCACCTCCTCCCACTGGTGTATGTATCGGATGAGACGGGACAAACGCAGCAAACGCAGAAGACTCAAGATCTTGGTGAATCGAACGATCCTCAGCGCTCGAGCCGTCCGGTACACCTGCGGGAAACACAATTACACCATTACACAGCATTCAGTTACAGACTAGTTTATCCTGGATAAAGTTCAGGTTTAAAAGACTAATATTATTGATCTGACTGCACTGACACTATGAGAGAACAGAACTTGATCTGAATAATGACTCTCTCTTCTTCTGTAGAGCTGCTTCACTCCTGACTCTAAGTTTTTCTCATATTTGATGAAGTTTCATCATTGATTCTGTTATTCTCCTGTTTATTACTGTGAAGCTGCTCTGAAAAGATCTGGATTGTATAAAGCTGTTGAAATAAAGTTGACTCGACTATGGGTCACTTGTTTGTTAAAGGGATAGTTCACACAAAAATTACTGTTCTGTCATCATTTACTCGTTTCATCTCAAACTTGTGAGTTTCGTACGGAAGGTTGTTTCCGCCACAGAATAAAACATAAAAAGGTAATTGTAATGTTTATCTCACAATTCTCACAATTTAAGTTCAGGGACAGGCGTTAAGGTGGCTTAATCGTACCTATCAGACCGTTACTATTTTGTTTATTTAAACGGGGAATTATCCAAATTAACAGTAAATTATGGAGTGCAGCAAGGCTCTGTGTTCGTCCCGTTGCTATTTTTAACATATATGCTGCAACTTGGTAATATTAGGTAATATTAAACATGGAATTAGTTTCCACTGTTATGCTGATGATACTCAGTGTAGGAGCCATTTTGAGTTTAATCTAAATTGTTGTGCTATTGGAGCACTAGTATATTTTGTTAGATTTAGGGTCCTTTATTTTGTAGGGACTTTTAGTTTGACGGTCGGTGAGAATGTTTGTAGATAAAGATGGCCGCCTCTCACATTTCTAAAATAAAAGAAAGAACAAGGAAGCTGTTGGAATGTATTAAGCATACAGTTCTTTACATCGCTATTGAAACTCTATTGAATCTTTATTGGATCTCTATTGAATATTTGGACATTATTTTTTGATATTAAGTTGTGCCTTTTTTAACCACCATTTTTCAACCACTTACCAATCGTTTGTTGGATTACTGGAGTCCATACTTTGTCTGCTACTACCAACCTACTTACCTGCCTGCTGCCTGCTTTGCTCTACTTACCTGCCCTGTTTACCTATCTGCTGGAATCCCGTCTCATCCACCTCAAAAAGGTACAATTTAAGTTTCACTGTGTTGGATAGCTTGTCAAAGAAGCTAAGCAATACGTCCCAGCAAAGAGTGGTCCGCCACTACAATAGGTAAAGAACTTTGCAACCATTTACACTGCTTCACAATTGAATTGTTTGGAACCCATGGAAGCATTTGTTTGACTGTTACTGAAGCATAAACGTTTTTTGATACTTTGGAGTTGACGAAGTTTTGGATCTTTTGAGAATTTACCTTTTCAAGTTCACTATTGGAGTGCATTATTGTTTGTTACTGGATTTGCTACTGGAGCGGACTATGATTTTTGCTCAGTTGAAGAGTTGAAGATAACTGTGCTGTGTTATAATTTTTTGAAAAGGAAAAAGAAAATAACATATTTTTTGTTGTTCTCAAAAAAGCTCAAATATGGCTGATGACAAACTTAAAGAGCTTTGCGCAACGCGCAGAGGAAAACTTGGCGTGTGTACACGTAAAATGAATGAATTAAAGGAATTATTAAAAGGTGGAGATATTGAAGCCGTTGACACAGGCATTGAACATCTCCATGTGGCATTGGACGAACTTAAAGATGTGCATCAATCTGTGCAAGTGCTGTATGAAGAAGAGGAAAAGAAAAGTGACAATGATGATTGGTACCAACCAAGGATGCAAACCTTTGAAACATTTTTGAATGAGGTAGAAATGTGGAAGAGTGCTCAAAGCTATGAACCTCAAACTGTGGTGTCTCCTCTGGACAGTATATCCATTGTGGCAGCACATGCCTGTAAAGTAGAACGTTCACGTTATAGTTCCAGTGTTGCCTCAAAATCTTCGTCAGTGTCTTCCGCACGTTTAAAAGCTGAAGCTGAAAAGGCAGCTCTATTGCAACGTACTGAAGGACTGAAGAAAAAACACGCCTTGGAAATGGAAAGAATTAAAGTGCAAAATGCAATGGAAAGAGTTGAACTTGAAACAGAGTTGGCTGCAGCTAATGCAAAGGTACGAGTGTTACAGAGCATTGATGCTGAATCTATGAACTCTAAACTCATATCGACAGAAGTTTCACAATTGCAAGGAGATGGCATGAATGCGTATCTGGAGAACAATTATGACAGAATCAAGGAACATGTTCATCCAGAACCCTCACCAGTGGAATATGCCAGAATCTCTACTGTTCCCAAAACACCATTGCAAAAGGTTTTAACACAGGATACAAGACTGCGGAGGTCACAAAGGCCTATTCAGACCTTACAATTGAATCCGACCAGTCAAGCAGCTGCAGGTACTTCCTTTCCACATGCGCCTTTAAGTTCAGATACCAGCAACCTGGGTGCTGTTGCTGATCTTATTGCACAGCAACAGAAAATGACTTTACTTCCAACTAGGCACCTACCCATGTTTAACGGTGAACCTCTGAACTTCAGACCATTTATGCAGGCATTTGAACACTGTATTGAGAAAAACACCAGCAATAGCCAAGACAGACTGTATTACCTTGAACAATACACCTCTGGCCAACCTAAGGAGCTGGTCAGAAGTTGCCTTCATATGGATGCAGATAGAGGGTATGCAGAGGCAAAACGGTTATTGGAACTTCATTTTGGAGATGAATTTAAAATTACTAATGCTTATATGGATAAAGCCTTAAATTGGAATAATATCCCATCAGACAATGGAGAAGCTCTGTACAGTTATGCTCTTTTCCTCCGTGGATGCTGTAATGTAATGCGTACCTTAAGGTACATGGATGAGCTGAACCTTCCATTAAACCTGAGGCTTCTAATCTCCAAGGTGCCTTACAAAGTGAAAGAAAAATGGAGATCACATGCTTTTGACATCAGGGAACGAACAGGAGCAAGAGCCACATTTGACGATCTTGTCCTCTTCCTGGAAAGGCAGGCCAGGATTTTACAAGACCCAGTTTTTGGTAACCTCCAAGACAGCTCCTCAAACAGAAGGTCATCAAAAACAGCCGCTAACAGTAGCAAGCCAATGAGTTCCATGCAGAAGAGCAGAGGGAGCAGTTTCGCCACAACAGTAGCAGTTGCGCCAAAGAACAACACAGACAGCACAATGCAAGTATCCAATGTCCCCAAAAACAGTTCATCAAAACTCTGTCCTGCCTGTAATGGTGAGCATGAGATTGTGTCATGTCAAGAGCTGATGAAGAAGTCTCACAACGCACGAGTTGAGCTGCTAAAGACTAAAGGTGTCTGCTTTGGTTGTCTTGCCAAAGGACACATGAGTTTGACTTGCAAAAATAGACAAACCTGTTCAATTTGTTCAAAATTACATCCCACTATCTTGCATATACCTCAAAATGTAACGAAAGAGCAGAGTAATGCAGGTCCTTCAGACAAAAAGGCAGTGAGCAGCGGGTTGGTTTCACTGAAAACAGAAGCACTTGATTGCAGTGATAAACATTGTACACTTGCAATAATACCAGTTCAAGTCAAAATGAGTAATTCAAATCATGTAATTCAGACATACGCTTTCCTTGACCCAGGGAGTTCCGCAACCTTTTGCACAGAACAACTTAGGAGGAACTTGAATGCTAATGGGAAACATCAACAAATACTTCTGCGCACTATGGGGCGAAAGAAATCTGTTAACAGCCTGGTAGTCAAGGGCCTGGAAGTATGTAGCTTGGAAGGAAAGGAATTCATAAAATTGCCTGAAGTTTACACTCAGCAGGAAATTCCAGTCAACAGGGAACATATCCTCAGACGAGAAGATATTCGAAAATGGCCTTATCTTCAAGATGTTGATATTCCCAACATTAATGCTGGGATTGACCTTCTGATTGGGATTAATGCGCCCAAATTGATGGAACCTTGGAGAATTATCAATAGCCAGGGTAATGGACCCTTTGCTGTTAAAACACTGCTAGGTTGGGTGGTGAATGGACTTCTCCATACTGAGGATGCATGCATCAACAAGCAAGGTCAGAAATATGTTCATGCACATCGGATTTCTGTTGATAACCTGAGTGAACTTTTGATTCAGCAATACAATCATGATTTCCCAGAAAAAAGTTTTGAGGAAAAGAAGCAAATGTCGGTGGAAGACCACAAATTCATGCAGATAATGGACAGCTCTGTTGAAATAATGGATGGACATTATCAATTGCCTTTGCCATTCAAGAAGGATAATCCTATGATGCCAAACAACCGTCACATGGCAGAGCAACGAGCATTGTCTTTAAAAAGAAAGTTTCAAAAGAATAGTGACTTTCATAATGAGTATAAGGCATTTATGGAAAAGGTCCTATCATGCAGACATGCTGAACTTGTACCCCAAGACCAGTTGATGCAGGAAAATGGAAAAGTGTGGTATATTCCACACCATGGTGTGTTTCACCCAAAGAAGGGGAGCTTGCGTGTGGTATTTGACTGCTCTGCAGCTTATCAGGGTGCCTCACTGAACACTGAACTCATTCAAGGACCCAATCTTACAAACAGCTTAATTGGGGTCTTAGTCCGTTTTCGTCTTGACAACATTGCTATCATGGCTGATGTGGAGAAAATGTACTATCAAGTACAGGTCCCATCTCATCATGTGAACTTCTTGCACTTCCTTTGGTGGCCAAATGGGGACGTTAGTCAGCCACTGAAAGAGTACAGGATGATCGTTCATCTTTTTGGTGCAACATCATCAGCTAGCTGTGCAAGTTATGCTTTAAGGAGGACAGCTGAGGATAACAAGGGGTACTTCTCAGCTGATGCAACTAGCACAGTCAAGAACAACTTCTATGTAGATGATTTGTTGAAGGCGGTGGACACAGAGGGCCATGCCATTGGACTTTGTAAAGAGCTGAAATTACTCTGTGCAACTGGAGGCTTTAAGTTGACCAAATGGATTAGTAACAACAGAGCTGTATTGGCCTCCATTCCAGAGCCTGAGAGGGCCAAGGACATAAAGAATCTTGACCTTGACATAGAAGATTTGCCAGTTGAAAGAGCTCTCGGTGTGCAATGGTGTGTTAAGGAAGACACTTTCACATTCCAGGTGACCATAAAGGAGCGTCCATGCACCAGACGTGGGATTCTGTCCATGGTCAGTTCTATATATGACCCACTTGGATTCCTTGCACCTCTCACCTTTCCGGCAAAACACATCTTGCAAGAGTTATGCAAGCAGAACATTGGATGGGATGAAGAATTGCCAGAGGTTCACGCTCAAGCTTGGAAGCAATGGTGGCAAGATCTTCCAAGAGTGAGAGAGTTCAAGGTCAACCGATGCCTTGTACCAAACAACTTTGGAGATGTCAAAACGGCACAGATGCACCACTTCTGTGACGCGAGTGACCTGGGGTATGGAACAGTTACCTATCTTAGGCTGACTAGCAGCAACAAGGTCCACGTCACCTTTATAATGGGAAAGGCCCGAGTTGCTCCCTTAAAACTGATGACCACACCACGAATGGAGCTCACTGCTGCAGTTTTGGCCGTACGAATGGACAAGATGCTATCTGAGGAGTTGCATATGGAATTGGAAAAGTCTCTGTTTTGGACAGATAGCATGACTGTTCTAAGGTACATCCGGAATGAAAGCAGAAGATTCCTAACCTTTGTGGCAAACCGTGTTAATGTCATCAGAAGTGAGTCAGATGTCTCCCAATGGAAGTATATAGGCACAAAACTCAATCCCGCTGATTATGCCTCCCGAGGACTACATGTCAACACATTCTTGAAAAGAACAACATGGATCAGTGGCCCAGACTTTCTGAAGGAATCATCTCATTGCTGGCCAGAGCTTCCATCTGAACCTATTCTCTCTCAAGATGACCCTGAATTAAGAAAAGGAGTTGTCACTGTCAATGTTGCTGTGAAGGAAAACTGTGACACCACTACTTACCTCATGAATTATTTTTCAACTTGGATGAGGCTCAAGAAAGCTGTGGCATGGTTCCTGAGGTTCAAGTCTGTTCTGTTGAAATTATTTAAGAATGGCAAGAAAGATCTAAACAGACATATCATGACCACAAGAAAAGGAAAACATGAAAAGACAGGTCCATATGTTCTGTCAATCAGTGATCTAGAGGATGCTGAGGTTGCAATCTTGCAGTTTTGCCAAAGGCAGGGATTCCCACAAGAAATAGCCTGTTTGCAGAAAGGCATGCAAAATGTAAACAGAAACAGCTCCATCTACAGGTTAGATCCTCTTCTGGCCAATGGCATCTTAAGGGTTGGTGGGCGTCTGAGTAAAATGGCAATGCCCACTGAGCAGAAACACCCTGCTATTCTCCCTAAGGACCATCACGTTTCCAAACTGTTACTTCAGCACATCCATCAAGAAGTTGGACACAGTGGAAGAAATTTCATGCTCTCCAAACTCAGACAAAGATATTGGATTCCTTGCGCCAACACTCTGGCCAGAAAGGTAGTTTTTGAATGCACCAGGTGCAGAAGAGTCAAGTTGAGTGCAGGTGAACAGAAAATGGCAGACTTGCCAGTTGACAGGTTGACCCCTGACCTTCCGCCCTTCACGCATGTAGGGGTTGATTATTTTGGGCCATTAGTGGTAAAACGAGGCCGCAGCATTGTAAAACGGTACGGCGTGATTTTCACATGTCTTACCAGCCGTGCTATACACTTGGAGGTTGCACATTCACTTGATACTGACTCTTGCATTCATGCATTCAGACGTTTCATTGCCAGAAGAGGACCAGTGTCTGAGTTGCGGTCAGATAATGGAACAAACTTTGTTGCAACTGAAAAGGAACTAAAAGAGTCCTTGAAATCTTGGAACATGCAACAAATTGAAAAAAGTCTGCTCCAAAAGGGAGTGAAATGGACATTTAACCCTCCCCATGGTGCCCATTATGGAGGGATATGGGAGAGGTTGATTCGCATGATCAAAACGACGGTACGGTCAGTCACCAGCCAACAGTATCTGGATGATGAAGGCCTTCAGACAGTAATGTGTGAGGTTGAGGCCAT
>NW_028118306.1:0-57500 GCF_965113295.1 Leuciscus leuciscus | reverse complement strand
CAGCGGTGCTGTAAATGCCTAAAGAGTTACATATGCCCAGTAGGCATCCGTGTAAACGGCTACATGTGGTGTGATTGAACTTCAAGAACCTAGGCACAGTTGCCAGTTGTCCAGAAATCATGAGAACAGCAAAATGAAAATACACAACAGCAACCCATCAAAGTCTACAACTCTTGATTAGTTGGATTACATGATAGCCCAATTAATGAATTACAAAATGTGTGAATATTTATGCTACGGAAGGCAGGCTACTCTAATAAACAAGGTTTGCAAAGTGGTGAAATGGCTCTCTGGGCCCTACCACCTTGGTGAGGACTTGCTGGGACCCCAGGGGTACATATGCCTCAAATGAGTCGTGCTTTTTCGCCACGTTCAGGCAGTCCCCATGCTGAAAGTAGACCGATTCAGAGAAAAAAATCATCAATTCAAGAAAAAATATGTGAAGTCCTTCACGTTTTTTGCTACGCCTGGCGGAGGGTCTATGCCTCAATGTCTCCAGAGGATTAACTCCTCCTGCTGCAGATCGTGTCCAGTTGCATCGAGTGAATGCAACCTTGGCACAGACAGCAAAGCACTTTCCGTTTTTCTGCCAACTCATTTTTTTTTCTCGAAAACATGGAGGACACAGCCCGTTCAGAGCTGTATTTTGGTACCATCGATAAGTCGTGCTTTTTCGCCACGTTAAGGCAGTCCCCATGCTGAAAGTAGACCGATTCAGAGAAAAAAATCATCAATTCACGAAAAAATATGTGAAGTCCTTCACGTTTTTTTCTACGCCTGGCCGAGGGTCTATGCCTCAATGTCTCCAGAGGATTAACTCCTCCTGCTGCAGATCGTGTCCAGTTGCACCGAGTGCATGCAACCTTGGCACAGACAGAAAAGCACTTTCCGTTTTTCTGCCAACTCATTTTTTTTCTCGAAAACATGGAGGACACAGCCCGTTCAGAGCTTGTATTTTGGTACCATCGATAAGTCTGCCCACCCCATTCTTTCAGTAGATGCTCTCATACATCATTGTGGAATTGGCCAAATGTGAACCCTAAAGCTCTAAGATACCCTATCCCTGAACTTATTGAGCTGTTGCATCAGGCATTGTGTCCTGCAAGGTTTGCAGTGGCGAGATGGCTTGCTGGGCCCTACCACCTTGGGGATAGCTCGCTGGAACCCAAGGTGTACATATGCCTTGAGCGGACCGGCAGGCTTGTGCTTGCTAAGGCAGCACATATACTAAAATTGGATCGATACAGAGAAGATTAGCATGGCCCCTGCGAAAGGATGACACGCAAATTCGTGAAGCGCTCCATATTTTTGCAGCTGTGATCAAGCCTGCTTCACTGGACTTGATTCATCCCCTCATGCCACTCTTTATTTTCATTCTTGTTCTCCTGTGTCAAGAACTGGTGCATCTCCAATGTCTATAGGGCACTCTCAGTTTCCCTGCCAACTCTTTATTTTTTCAATGCTTGTTCGCTGGGGCCATTGACGAGTGTGTCCACTCCCTTTCTTTAGCAGATGCCGTTGGGGAACAGGGTGTGAATCCATAGGCGATATATTTTCCCTTCAAGGTTGAGTCACAGAACATCACTGGAATAAAACAGTACGTCCACACAGAGCCAACTTGAGCTAAAATAAACTTCTACTTGTGATTCATTTTCAAATTTGTATCATATAGTAACCAGCGGTGCTGTAAATGCCTAAAGAGTTACATATGCCCAGTAGGCATCCGTGTAAACGGCTACATGTGGTGTGATTGAACTTCAAGAACCTAGGCACAGTTGCCAGTTGTCCAGAAATCATGAGAACAGCAAAATGAAAATACACAACAGCAACCCATCAAAGTCTACAACTCTTGATTAGTTGGATTACATGATAGCCCAATTAATGAATTACAAAATGTGTGAATATTTATGCTACGGAAGGCAGGCTACTCTAATAAACAAGGTTTGCAAAGTGGTGAAATGGCTCTCTGGGCCCTACCACCTTGGTGAGGACTTGCTGGGACCCCAGGGGTACATATGCCTCAAATGAGTCGTGCTTTTTCGCCACGTTCAGGCAGTCCCCATGCTGAAAGTAGACCGATTCAGAGAAAAAAATCATCAATTCAAGAAAAAATATGTGAAGTCCTTCACGTTTTTTGCTACGCCTGGCCGAGGGTCTATGCCTCAATGTCTCCAGAGGATTAACTCCTCCTGCTGCAGATCGTGTCCAGTTGCATCGAGTGAATGCAACCTTGGCACAGACAGCAAAGCACTTTCCGTTTTTCTGCCAACTCATTTTTTTTTCTCGAAAACATGGAGGACACAGCCCGTTCAGAGCTGTATTTTGGTACCATCGATAAGTCGTGCTTTTTCGCCACGTTAAGGCAGTCCCCATGCTGAAAGTAGACCGATTCAGAGAAAAAAATCATCAATTCACGAAAAAATATGTGAAGTCCTTCACGTTTTTTTCTACGCCTGGCCGAGGGTCTATGCCTCAATGTCTCCAGAGGATTAACTCCTCCTGCTGCAGATCGTGTCCAGTTGCATCGAGTGCATGCAACCTTGGCACAGACAGAAAAGCACTTTCCGTTTTTCTGCCAACTCATTTTTTTTCTCGAAAACATGGAGGACACAGCCCGTTCAGAGCTTGTATTTTGGTACCATCGATAAGTCTGCCCACCCCATTCTTTCAGTAGATGCTCTCATACATCATTGTGGAATTGGCCAAATGTGAACCCTAAAGCTCTAAGATACCCTATCCCTGAACTTATTGAGCTGTTGCATCAGGCATTGTGTCCTGCAAGGTTTGCAGTGGCGAGATGGCTCGCTGGGCCCTACCACCTTGGGGATAGCTCGCTGGAACCCAAGGTGTACATATGCCTTGAGCGGACCAGCAGGCTTGTGCTTGCTAAGGCAGCACATATACTAAAATTGGAACGATACAGAGAAGATTAGCATGGCCCCTGCGAAAGGATGACACGCAAATTCGTGAAGCGCTCCATATTTTTGCAGCTGCGATCAAGCCTGCTTCACTGGACTTGATTCATCCCCTCATGCCACTCTTTATTTTCATTCTTGTTCTCCTGTGTCAAGAACTGGTGCATCTCCAATGTCTATAGGGCACTCTCAGTTTCCCTGCCAACTCTTTATTTTTTCAATGCTTGTTCGCTGGGGCCATTGACGAGTGTGTCCACTCCCTTTCTTTAGCAGATGCCGTTGGGGAACAGGGTGTGAACCCATAGGCGATATATTTTCCCTTCAAGGTTGAGTCACAGAACATCACTGGAATAAAACAGTACGTCCACACAGAGCCAACTTGAGCTAAAATAAACTTCTACTTGTGATTCATTTTCAAATTTGTATCATATAGTAACCAGCGGTGCTGTAAATACCTAAAGAGTTACATATGCCCAGTAGGCATCCGTGTAAACGGCTACATGTGGTGTGATTGAACTTCAAGAACCTAGGCACAGTTGCCAGTTGTCCAGAAATCATGAGAACAGCAAAATGAAAATACACAACAGCAACCCATCAAAGTCTACAACTCTTGATTAGTTGGATTACATGATAGCCCAATTAATGAATTACAAAATGTGTGAATATTTATGCTACGGAAGGCAGGCTACTCTAATAAACAAGGTTTGCAAAGTGGTGAAATGGCTCTCTGGGCCCTACCACCTTGGTGAGGACTTGCTGGGACCCCAGGGGTACATATGCCTCAAATAAGTTGTGCTTTTTCGCCACGTTAAGGCAGTCCCCCATGCTGAAAGTAGACCGATTCAGAGAAAAAAATCATCAATTCAAGAAAAAATATGTGAAGTCCTTCACGTTTTTTTCTACGCCTGGCCGAGGGTCTATGCCTCAATGTCTCCAGAGGATTAACTCCTCCTGCTGCAGATCGTGTCCAGTTGCATCGAGTGAATGCAACCTTGGCACAGACAGCAAAGCACTTTCCGTTTTTCTGCCAACTCATTTTTTTTTCTCGAAAACATGGAGGACACAGCCCGTTCAGAGCTGTATTTTGGTACCATCGATAAGTCGTGCTTTTTCGCCACGTTAAGGCAGTCCCCATGCTGAAAGTAGACCGATTCAGAGAAAAAAATCATCAATTCACGAAAAAATATGTGAAGTCCTTCACGTTTTTTTCTACGCCTGGCCGAGGGTCTATGCCTCAATGTCTCCAGAGGATTAACTCCTCCTGCTGCAGATCGTGTCCAGTTGCATCGAGTGCATGCAACCTTGGCACAGACAGAAAGCACTTTCCGTTTTTCTGCCAACTCATTTTTTTTCTCGAAAACATGGAGGACACAGCCCGTTCAGAGCTTGTATTTTGGTACCATCGATAAGTCTGCCCACCCCATTCTTTCAGTAGATGCTCTCATACATCATTGTGGAATTGGCCAAATGTGAACCCTAAAGCTCTAAGATACCCTATCCCTGAACTTATTGAGCTGTTGCATCAGGCATTGTGTCCTGCAAGGTTTGCAGTGGCGAGATGGCTTGCTGGGCCCTACCACCTTGGGGATAGCTCGCTGGAACCCAAGGTGTACATATGCCTTGAGCGGACCGGCAGGCTTGTGCTTGCTAAGGCAGCACATATACTAAAATTGGATCGATACAGAGAAGATTAGCATGGCCCCTGCGAAAGGATGACACGCAAATTCGTGAAGCGCTCCATATTTTTGCAGCTGTGATCAAGCCTGCTTCACTGGACTTGATTCATCCCCTCATGCCACTCTTTATTTTCATTCTTGTTCTCCTGTGTCAAGAACTGGTGCATCTCCAATGTCTATAGGGCACTCTCAGTTTCCCTGCCAACTCTTTATTTTTTCAATGCTTGTTCGCTGGGGCCATTGACGAGTGTGTCCACTCCCTTTCTTTAGCAGATGCCGTTGGGGAACAGGGTGTGAACCCATAGGCGATATATTTTCCCTTCAAGGTTGAGTCACAGAACATCACTGGAATAAAACAGTACGTCCACACAGAGCCAACTTGAGCTAAAATAAACTTCTACTTGTGATTCATTTTCAAATTTGTATCATATAGTAACCAGCGGTGCTGTAAATACCTAAAGAGTTACATATGCCCAGTAGGCATCCGTGTAAACGGCTACATGTGGTGTGATTGAACTTCAAGAACCTAGGCACAGTTGCCAGTTGTCCAGAAATCATGAGAACAGCAAAATGAAAATACACAACAGCAACCCATCAAAGTCTACAACTCTTGATTAGTTGGATTACATGATAGCCCAATTAATGAATTACAAAATGTGTGAATATTTATGCTACGGAAGGCAGGCTACTCTAATAAACAAGGTTTGCAAAGTGGTGAAATGGCTCTCTGGGCCCTACCACCTTGGTGAGGACTTGCTGGGACCCCAGGGGTACATATGCCTCAAATGAGTTGTGCTTTTTCGCCACGTTAAGGCAGTCCCCCATGCTGAAAGTAGACCGATTCAGAGAAAAAAATCATCAATTCAAGAAAAAATATGTGAAGTCCTTCACGTTTTTTTCTACGCCTGGCCGAGGGTCTATGCCTCAATGTCTCCAGAGGATTAACTCCTCCTGCTGCAGATCGTGTCCAGTTGCATTGAGTGAATGCAACCTTGGCACAGACAGCAAAGCACTTTCCGTTTTTCTGCCAACTCATTTTTTTTTCTCGAAAACATGGAGGACACAGCCCGTTCAGAGCTGTATTTTGGTACCATCGATAAGTCGTGCTTTTTCGCCACGTTAAGGCAGTCCCCATGCTGAAAGTAGACCGATTCAGAGAAAAAAATCATCAATTCACGAAAAAATATGTGAAGTCCTTCACGTTTTTTTCTACGCCTGGCCGAGGGTCTATGCCTCAATGTCTCCAGAGGATTAACTCCTCCTGCTGCAGATCGTGTCCAGTTGCATCGAGTGCATGCAACCTTGGCACAGACAGAAAAGCACTTTCCGTTTTTCTGCCAACTCATTTTTTTTCTCGAAAACATGGAGGACACAGCCCGTTCAGAGCTTGTATTTTGGTACCATCGATAAGTCTGCCCACCCCATTCTTTCAGTAGATGCTCTCATACATCATTGTGGAATTGGCCAAATGTGAACCCTAAAGCTCTAAGATACCCTATCCCTGAACTTATTGAGCTGTTGCATCAGGCATTGTGTCCTGCAAGGTTTGCAGTGGCGAGATGGCTCGCTGGGCCCTACCACCTTGGGGATAGCTCGCTGGAACCCAAGGTGTACATATGCCTTGAGCGGACCAGCAGGCTTGTGCTTGCTAAGGCAGCACATATACTAAAATTGGAACGATACAGAGAAGATTAGCATGGCCCCTGCGAAAGGATGACACGCAAATTCGTGAAGCGCTCCATATTTTTGCAGCTGCGATCAAGCCTGCTTCACTGGACTTGATTCATCCCCTCATGCCACTCTTTATTTTCATTCTTGTTTTCCTGTGTCAAGAACTGGTGCATCTCCAATGTCTATAGGGCACTCTCAGTTTCCCTGCCAACTCTTTATTTTTTCAATGCTTGTTCGCTGGGGCCATTGACGAGTGTGTCCACTCCCTTTCTTTAGCAGATGCCGTTGGGGAACAGGGTGTGAACCCATAGGCGATATATTTTCCCTTCAAGGTTGAGTCACAGAACATCACTGGAATAAAACAGTACGTCCACACAGAGCCAACTTGAGCTAAAATAAACTTCTACTTGTGATTCATTTTCAAATTTGTATCATATAGTAACCAGCGGTGCTGTAAATACCTAAAGAGTTACATATGCCCAGTAGGCATCCGTGTAAACGGCTACATGTGGTGTGATTGAACTTCAAGAACCTAGGCACAGTTGCCAGTTGTCCAGAAATCATGAGAACAGCAAAATGAAAATACACAACAGCAACCCATCAAAGTCTACAACTCTTGATTAGTTGGATTACATGATAGCCCAATTAATGAATTACAAAATGTGTGAATATTTATGCTACGGAAGGCAGGCTACTCTAATAAACAAGGTTTGCAAAGTGGTGAAATGGCTCTCTGGGCCCTACCACCTTGGTGAGGACTTGCTGGGACCCCAGGGGTACATATGCCTCAAATGAGTCGTGCTTTTTCGCCACGTTCAGGCAGTCCCCATGCTGAAAGTAGACCGATTCAGAGAAAAAAATCATCAATTCAAGAAAAAATATGTGAAGTCCTTCACGTTTTTTGCTACGCCTGGCCGAGGGTCTATGCCTCAATGTCTCCAGAGGATTAACTCCTCCTGCTGCAGATCGTGTCCAGTTGCATCGAGTGAATGCAACCTTGGCACAGACAGCAAAGCACTTTCCGTTTTTCTGCCAACTCATTTTTTTTTCTCGAAAACATGGAGGACACAGCCCGTTCAGAGCTGTATTTTGGTACCATCGATAAGTCGTGCTTTTTCGCCACGTTAAGGCAGTCCCCATGCTGAAAGTAGACCGATTCAGAGAAAAAAATCATCAATTCACGAAAAAATATGTGAAGTCCTTCACGTTTTTTTCTACGCCTGGCCGAGGGTCTATGCCTCAATGTCTCCAGAGGATTAACTCCTCCTGCTGCAGATCGTGTCCAGTTGCATCGAGTGCATGCAACCTTGGCACAGACAGAAAAGCACTTTCCGTTTTTCTGCCAACTCATTTTTTTTCTCGAAAACATGGAGGACACAGCCCGTTCAGAGCTTGTATTTTGGTACCATCGATAAGTCTGCCCACCCCATTCTTTCAGTAGATGCTCTCATACATCATTGTGGAATTGGCCAAATGTGAACCCTAAAGCTCTAAGATACCCTATCCCTGAACTTATTGAGCTGTTGCATCAATCACTGTGTCCAGCAAGGTTTGCAGTGGCGAGATGGCTCGCTGGGCCCTACCACCTTGGGGATAGCTCGCTGGAACCCGAGGTGTACATATGCCTTGAGCGGACCGGCAGGCTTGTGCTTGCTAAGGCAGCACATATACTAAAATTGGATCGATACAGAGAAGATTAGCATGGCCCCTGCGCAAAGCTCACCGTTCGTTCTTCTCTGTTTTCGCGCACGCGCAGTAGCGCCTCCGCGCCTGCGCAGTCTTAGAAGCGAGGCGCCCTCGAGACGCGGGTTCGAATCCCGGCCGAACCACAAAATATTATATTTACATTATCGCGCGCATAATAAAAGTTATTTATATTATTTATATGTCAATGTATAAATAGAAGTTACATGCAGTGTACCGTTTGTTTGTTTTTTCTTCAGTAACATAATATCAGTTGTTGTTGTTGTTTATATTATGCCTATTTTATGTCAATGCATAAATAAAAGTTACATGCAGTGTATTATTTGTTTGTTTCACCTTTTTCTTCAGTAAAATAATTGTTGTTATATTATATTTATATTATGCCTATTTTATATGTCAATGTATAAATAAAAGTTACATGCAGTGTATTATTTGTTGTTGTTATATTATATTTATATTATGCCTATTTTATATGTCAATGTATAAATAAAAGTTACATGCAGTGTATTATTTGTTTGTTTCACTTTTTTCTATGTATAAATAAAAGTTACATGCCGTGTATTATTGTTTCACCTTTTTCTTTTGTATAATATAATTATCAATTAAAGTTTTACCTTTTTCTTCAGTAAAATAAATATCAATTAAATATCAGTAGTAGTAGTAGTAGTAGTAGTAGTAGTAGTAGTAGTTGTTGTTGTTGTTGTTGTTGTTGTTGTTGTTGTTAAACACCAAACATAGCAGCAGTAGGCTACAGTGTGAAATAGATTATTTATTTTAAACTACAATAAAACATTAATAATAAAGCATCAGCGCAGACACATGGCGTAACTGTTAAATATCAGTAGTAGTAGTAGTAGTAGTTGTTGTTGTTGTTGTTGTTGTTGTTGTTAAACACCAAACACAGCAGCAGTAGACTACAGTGTGAAATAGATTATTTATTTTAAACTACAATAAAACATTAATAATAAAGCATCAGCGCAGACACATGGCGTAACTGTTCTGTCCAGAGATGCAGAACAAGGCTTTATTCCTCTTTTCTTAAACCACATCAATCACAGCAGACAGACACATATTATAAGAGCTCAGTACAGACATGGATGGATACATAACACAGTAGCATTACAGTATGTGAAGTAGACCCATAGTACAAGAGCTCAGTACAGACCTACATGAATACATAACACAGCAACACTACAGTGCGAAGTACCTGTGGCATACAAGGCTTTTTTTTAAAAACCACATCAATCACAGCAGACAGACACATAGAGTATAAGAGCTCTGTACAGACATGCATGGATACAGCAGTCCGGTATCTTGCATCGCAGCCACTGGACGTAACTCCAAAGACAGTGACCACATGTCCAAAAGGCCTATATAACTTGTCAGCGCATAAAATCAGAACAGCACAAAGGCATGACAATGTGTTATACAGGTGTGAATGGGACAGACAATGTTTTTTTAGTTTTTTCTTAAACCATATGATAGGCAGCAGACACACAGTATAGGCCTACATAACTTGTCAGTGCAAAGAATCAGAATAGTACAAAGGCATGACAATGTTACACAGGTGTGAATGGGATACACAATGTTTTTTCAAGCACAAGTGTCACTGTGCTGTAGAAGAGTTGTGGCAGGTGTGGACCGGTGTTTGTAGAAAGCCTCCACACCGCGGCAAGGTCCCGGTCCTTGTGGAGGGTAAAGTCAATGTCTTTAAAAAAAACACACAACACTGCAAACAACTATATACAACACCTGCCCCAGCGAGAACGCAAAATCAGTCCGGGGCTCGACCCTGGTCCCTGTCCTTCATCTCCCTCAGCCAGTCCTCCACACTCTTACCCGCCGCGGCTGAGCAAAAATGTACATTGCCGTAGCGGGTGTGTCCGGTCTCCCTCCGCTTCGGCTGGCCGCATTTCCTGCACCTCTGTACTTGTGGCATGCCGGCCCGGGCAGCGACGACTGTCCCTGCCGCTGCCCTCTGCTCAGCCTTCTTCCTCCTCAGCCATTCCGTTTTGTACATGAATTCAGGCTGAGGAGGGGGAGCAGGAGGTGCTGCCTGCACCGCTTGTTGTCCCTGCTGTCCTGGCAACAGCTGCAGTGCAGGCAGCTGAGGGCCGGCGTGATGTGCGGCGGCCAGCGGCAGAGGGAGGACGTGTGGGGCTGGCGTTGTCCGAGGGAGCGTTGGGATGGGGAGCGCCCTCACACTCTGCTGGGGCAGTGAGAGGTCCAGAAGGAGAGGCTGTGTAGCCGGAAAAGGTCCTGTTGCAGCTGCAGCAGCCGGTAGTACGGCCAGGACAGCAGCTGAGGGGGCAGGCGGTAAAGGCGCCAGTAAACGTACTGGCGCTGGCAGAACAGGCACCGGTGCTGCCACAGCCGGTGCTGCTGCCAGAGTTACCGCCGCCCTTGACGCCGCTGTAGGCACCGCCGTTGCTGCTGCCGGAGGACGATCCGCCGCTGCTGGGCCCGGCGCCGCCGCCGCCGCCGCGGAACCTGCCGCCGCGGAACCCGCTGCCGCTGGTGGTCGTCCCTCTGCTGCAACGCCTGGAGCTAGCACAGTCCTCTCCTTCTCCCGCTGCGTCCTGGTGAACCTGAGAACAGATTTCAACGTAGTGTTTTAGTTACATGTGCGATTTTGAGAGCATGTCATTCAAGCATGTCATTCCCATAACACTGCCCAAAGCATCAAACATACCACAGCGAGAGGGTCCTGCAATTCAGCTCATAGAGCTGTATGGGCGCCCGAGCCATCAGCCTCTGGTGGCCCAGCACAAGGTCCCGGATGTGCTGGTACCGAAGCAGTATGCTGTCCCACCGCGACCTCCGGGCACCGTGCAGACGGGTGCCCGAGGGGATCAAGCGGCAGAGCTGGGTGCATACTGCCTCTACCAGCCGGCTTGCGCTGGGACTGCTGGCAGGTCCAGAGGTCTGTCCGACCAGGCAGCTGCGGACAACGGACAAAAACAATGGCAGATATGAGCATGATAAGAGCAACATTACATAAAGCAGCTTGTGTGTACATCAGGGAAATGTATGATGGAAGTGTAGCCTTACCGTCTCAAGCTTTCCACACCAGGTATACTGGTGCGGCTTGGCTTCGCTGCCATGAAGCGCCCCCGAGCTGGCCTGTCCCTGTAGCGGGGAGGGTAGACTACTCGGGCCCTGTCGTGTGGTGACAGGGCCTCGTAGAGCCCGATGAGCTCATCTACCCTCCCCTCGGACAAGGCCGGGTCGTGACGCAACCCCACCAAGGCCGTGGCCAACTGGACCACGGCCAGGTACCCCGGCTGGTCATCCGGTCCTCTGTAGTCCTGCAGACACACAAGCAGAGACGGAAAACAATAAGTCAGTTGGACGGAACAGAGCGAGCGCAGCTTTTGGTGATGCGAGATGCACTGCAGTCACAGACCGCAAAGAGGTGGCGTGCTTACCTCAGCAGCCTGCTGAGGCTCTGGCGAGGACCGGCCGGGGGAGTGGGGTGCGGGCTCGGGGGGACCGGTCGGACGGGATGGCTCGGGCGCGGGTGCGTCAGCCGGTTGCCCTGACCGCGGGTCCGTCTGAGGAGCTGGGAACTCGCCGGGCACGTGGAGGGTGAGGTCCTCCACCTCCTGTTGGCCGTCGGCGAGCTCGTCGTCCTCGACGAGTGGGGGAATGTCCCCCCCCGCGTCCGGAATGTCAGGGTCCAAGCTGACGTCCTGCAGCACTCTGCCCGTCTGGGAGTACAGGTACTCGATCCCGATGAGTTCCCCTGAAGTACAACAACACAAATCGCATCAGTCAGTCTGGTACACAAATATCATTCGGTGCGGACGTGTGTGAGCGCCGCGGTGGCTTGAGCGTTCTTACCGGTGTACTCCCTGGGCTTGGTGTAATCCTTGACCACACTCGTGCCAAGCACCCTTTGGCTGAGCTGGTCAAGGGAGTGCTGCAGGGGGCCATTGTAGGAGCGGAGCAGCGGACGTCCCTCCTGTGCCACGGACGCCGCCCTGTCCTCGTTCCACCGCGTCAACCCCTCCAGGAGAAACGCCTGGAAGTGCCAGGGATTGGCACTCTCTCCTGAGGAGGAACACAGATGCGTTTAGCTGTTTATTCAGTGCACACAATGTGAATGACAATGAGTCGATGACAGTGAAAGATTGACATGACAGTGAAACATGTGGTCTACCTGGAATGAAGCGGTTGAGGTGCAGGTGGAACGACTCCAGGGACGTGGAGCCTCGCGCACAACGGTACACCGGCAGGCTGATCCCCCCCTTGGTCAGCCTGCCCGTTTCGGTGTACAGCTCCACGCCCGGCGGGTCCTGGATGCACCGGAGGTGGCGCCGCTGCTCCGTCCAGATTGCCTGGATGCGGTCTTGGTCCAGCAGGGGAATCCCCACGGTGTCTCGTCCGTTGGCACCGCCGAAGGTTTCCAGGAGGTCACCGATCAGCCGCTCCGTCTCCGCCGCTCCACGCGTGCGGCGACGGCAGTGGAGAGCCATATCCCTGCGGCTGACGTGCCTCCACACTCCGGCGTCGGACGAGAAGGTCATCCCCTGCGCCTCAAGCGTCCTCTTCTTGGCTCTGAGCAACCGGGCTGCGTCCTCTGGGTCCCACAGGAAGATGCACGAAGACAGCTGCTGCAGGAAGGGCTTGTACAGCTGGTGGCTCTCGGTGGTGACACCTGACGCGAAGCGCCGCATCAGGTGCCAGATGTCCAGCCGGACCACCAGCTTGTCCCACTTCCCAAACATGTCAGCTGTCTTGGATCCCCCGCGGGAAGAACAACAGTCCCGGTCAACGTAGAGGAGCTGAGGCGGCTCCACCCCAGCGTCCCGATACCGCCGCATTAACCCCGCAGCCATGGACAACAGGCCGGCACCCTCGGTGTCCGTGAGCACGGACATGAGCACCTGTCCGTGCTCGTTGCCAACGTTGGTTGACCATGCTGCGGTCTGGGCGGCAGCACCGGCGAGCTTCCGGGTCACCTGTTTGAAAGAACAAAGCGTCTCAGTAAGGCTGCACGCACATACACAATGGCAATTCAAAGTGCTTTACACAGAAGAAATTTAAATAATAAAAAGAAATAAGAATAATTAAAACAGTTTAGAAAATTAAAATAAAATACAGAACAGTACGAACAGTCGGACGAACAGCGGCACAGTGCTCATTCAGTAAATGCATAGCTAAACAGATGTACCTTCTTGGTCGAATCCATCTTCAGGACCGTCCCAAAGACAGAGGTGACCCGGGCCTTCACGTCCTCCAGGCGGGAGAGGATGTCGTGGCAGTACACTAGCAACAGCCACGCGTACTGGGGCACGGGTGGCGGTTGCGGTGGTGGGGTGCACATGCGCACGACACCTCGCGACGTGAAGGGCTCCATGACGCTGAGGTAGTGTATGGACCGCCGCATCCAGGCCTCTGTGTGTGCCTCACAGAGTTTTTTGTACAGCTGCGTGGCGCTGTTCCCCCGAGTACGCTCACGCAGCTGGATGATCACCCGCCGGTCGCAGGCAAGCCTACAGAGAAGCACATCACATCATGTGTTACAGAAGAAGAGCCACACACAGACACACCGACAGTGTTCGGACAGCTACTTACTTGTAGGTGAGGATTGCCGGGAAGAGGGCGCGATGCCCCTCTCCCAGCTGACTCACGACCTCCTGCGACCAGGCAGCTACCTTCCTCTTACACCGACAGCACTCCAGGTACTCTGTGGCCATCAAGTACCAGCCGTCGATGTCCAGGACCCTCCGGATGGTCCTGTAGAGCCCACACTTCGTGAGGGCCCTATTACAGCATGTCGGCCGGACGCCCCACAGACGCAGGGGCGTCCAGAGGAACAGCCGACACGCGAAGAAGGCAGCTGGTGAGGCGGGTGGCTGAGCGTAACTCGGCCGGGGCTGAGGGGGGTCCCACCACAGCTTGAGGTCTGTGGTGAGTTTGGTCCTCCCCTCGCTGTCTGTCTTGAACAGCGCCCGGCCGATCCACTCCTGCTCTTCCACGGTGAGAGCTGTCCGCCAGCTCTCAGGCACCCGGGACTGTGAGGGGAAAAAAACAACACAAACAAACAAACAAACACACTGTAATGAGGCTGAGAAGAGGTGCTACATGTTACAGTTTGACAGTCAACTCCACTGAGTTGTGCGTCTATGAGTACGGGCACGTGTGAGTGTGTGTGTGTTTGTACCTCAGCCGAAGCAGGAGTGGGCGTTGCGGGCTGCTCCACCTTCCTCTCCTTCCTCTTCCTCTTCGCCGGCGCTGGTGCCAGGGTGGCCTCCCCAAATGGCGTCTCCTCCACGGAGACGCGACGGGGCTCCTCCCTGGTCAACGCCGGAGCCGGAACCGCGAGCGTAGGTGGAGCAGCCGCAACTCGAGGTGGTGGTGGTGGGGGAGGGATGGAGGACAATGCCGGAGGAGGTGGAGATGGAGGCCTCACCACCAGCGGGAGTGTCTGAAGGACCTGTACGTGAGCTTCAGACACATTCACACACAACAAAATAGCATCAGTACAATGATAGTCATTGGATATAGTCACAATGATAGTCATTAAATAGTCACAATGATAGTGATTAGATGACGTGCAGCATGCCAGTGATAGGGCAGATGGTTTAGTGCTACAAGGTGAATGTTAAGAGATGCAGCAGGGCCAAGGGAAGTAGACATGTGAAGGTGTTTAATCAATCCTACATTACCACTACGTTAGTGAGGATGGCACATCTAACACCGACAAAGACGGCTACATTACCTGCCAAACCTACCTTTGTCCTTCAAGCATCAGCTGTAGCGACCAGTAAAAGAAACCATTACAGTTAATACAAAAATACTAACAGAAGAATATATATTTAAGGCAAATGTTACAGTGTGACACGTCCAGTGTGGTGCCAATTACCCGTTTCTAAGTCAGTGGCCATCTGGACCAGTTCCTCGTCCGTCACCTCTCTGGTGGGGGGGGGCGGCGGCGGAACCGAGGGGCGCTGGTCTCTGACGGATGTAGACACCGCTGTGGGGGGAGGGGGGTTGGGCACTGGTTAGTTAATCCTGTACACTGAACCTCTGTTGTGTTACAGAAAAAGAAAGAGATCTACCTGGAACTGCAGGCCGTGCTGGTGTGGTCATCAGCTTCCTGACCTTGGCCTGCAGCTCACCTGGGGCCATTGGACGCCTTCCCAGTAGGGCCGAGAACACGGGAGCGATCGGCTTGCGGGGCAGCAGCGCGGTGGAAGCAGCAGCCTTGCTGGTGGTGCTGCTGCTGCTGGGAGGTGGGGGGGTAGCAGCCGCCTCTGCCGACCGCTCCTCGTCTCGGCCCAGGATGTACTTCCTGGCGGCGTCCATCGAGGTCCCAGGCTGCGGTGTCTTCCGCCGTAGCCACTTGACAAAGCTGCAAGACAATGATCAAAGATTAACACGCATATCAACAAGTCACAGCACCCTGTCAACAGGCCACTGCCCTTCACCACAACAGGACTTACGTCTGGTGCTTTTTCTCCTTAGAGTCGTACAGGTCCTTCAGGGTGGCCTCCTTGTAGTCCCCAAAGCCAACAAGCGCCTCGCCCTCACACCCGGGCTGAGTGGCGCGAGCCCGGGCCTCCTCGTGCACCCGGTGGTACCTGAGCTGCTCCGCAAAAGCAGGGTGGGCGCACGAGTACCGGGCGAGTGCGTCCTTGTTGGCCATAAGGGGGCTGTCGGAGGCACTTTTCTCCCGCTCCCGCTGGTGGCTGGCAACCAACTGCGTGGTGTAGCCCACGTCGTTCTCCAGGAGCCAACGGAACGTTTGACCCTGGTACTTGCCAAACTGGATGCTGTGGCAGCCCAGCACCAGCATGCGGTTACCAGGGTCACCGCCCTTGGAGACGACGTGGGCTTGGGCCTCCTTCTCCACCTCCTCCGGCTTCTTGGCCCTCGCAGCAGCGGCGGTCCCGCGTGGCCCCTTAGCGGCGATGAAGGCCACCGCCTCATCAGAGGCCCGCAGGACAAGCTGCTGCGAGGCAGTTTTTTTTAAATTAGCAAAAACCATCTCTAGAAATGACACAGCACAGCATTAAACGAGCATTACAGGTTAAACTACGTGTTAATTGTCATATTAACAGGAATATCACACATCAGATTAATGATATACCAGTACTACACATTCACTATTGAAATATTAACGTTAACAAATTAACATAACGTGACACAACAGGTAAATAATGACCCCAGGGTTAGCCCCCCATTCATTGGCAGCCATTAAACAAACAGGCTTATTGTTAATGCATAAAACATACACTTAAACTTTATATTTTGATTTCACGTGGTAATATTCTAATCTTAGGGGTCTAAAGATACTAACTGTATGGTCTTTTCATAATTTAATTTTGTTTTCAGAGATCGTCACATGTTGTCCCATTCATTTCCAATGCAATGCATTACATTACATTACATGCTAGCGATCTCTCAAAATGTATTTAATCTTTGATCAGACTACCTGGTTATCTTCCTTAGACCCTGTAGATGTAGTTACTACAGTTTGGAGTCGAAATTCGAAGTGTAAATATGGTTTAAATGTGTAAACAGGACGCCTGACGTTGACGTTCACGTTAATTAACTAACGTACCTTTTAAATATCAAAACCAGCGATTGACGGCAAGACGTAATAATACATCGACAAATTCCATGTCAGTGCATTGTAAAAGTACTCTGGGAAGACAATGTTATATCAGTACATTCGTAATATTCTATTTATTTTTGTTTTACTCACGAAAACACTCGTGGCTAACAGCTGTGGGTGTCAGGTCCGGTTTGTTTATGGTTGCTATGACAATTTGACAAACGCTCGATAATCCGAGCTGCTGATTGGCCCAAAACGCTCGATAATTCGAGCTGCTGATTGGCCCAAAACGCTCGATAATCCGAGCTGCTGATTGGCCCAAATCTGAAAACGCTCGAAAAACGCTCGATTTTCCGAGCTGCTGATTGGCCCAAATCTGAAAACGCTCGATAAACGCTCGATTTTCCGAGCTGCTGATTGGCTGGCATCCAGAGACCATTGCCGGGCAGAGAGCGCAAGGATGACACGCAAATTCGTGAAGCGCTCCATATTTTTGCAGCTGTGATCAAGCCTGCTTCACTGGACTTGATTCATCCCCTCATGCCACTCTTTATTTTCATTCTTGTTCTCCTGTGTCAAGAACTGGTGCATCTCCAATGTCTATAGGGCACTCTCAGTTTCCCTGCCAACTCTTTATTTTTTCAATGCTTGTTCGCTGAGGCCATTGACAAGTGTGTCCACTCCCTTTCTTTAGCAGATGCCGTTGGGGAACAGGGTGTGAACCCATAGGCGATATATTTTCCCTTCAAGGTTGAGTCACAGAACATCACTGGAATAAAACAGTACGTCCACACAGAGCCAACTTGAGCTAAAATAAACTTCTACTTGTGATTCATTTTCAAATTTGTATCATATAGTAACCAGCGGTGCTGTAAATACCTAAAGAGTTACATATGCCCAGTAGGCATCCGTGTAAACGGCTACATGTGGTGTGATTGAACTTCAAGAACCTAGGCACAGTTGCCAGTTGTCCAGAAATCATGAGAACAGCAAAATGAAAATACACAACAGCAACCCATCAAAGTCTACAACTCTTGATTAGTTGGATTACATGATAGCCCAATTAATGAATTACAAAATGTGTGAATATTTATGCTACGGAAGGCAGGCTACTCTAATAAACAAGGTTTGCAAAGTGGTGAAATGGCTCTCTGGGCCCTACCACCTTGGTGAGGACTTGATGGGACCCCAGGGGTACATATGCCTCAAATGAGTTGTGCTTTTTCGCCACGTTAAGGCAGTCCCCCATGCTGAAAGTAGACCGATTCAGAGAAAAAAATCATCAATTCAAGAAAAAATATGTGAAGTCCTTCACGTTTTTTGCTACGCCTGGCCGAGGGTCTATGCCTCAATGTCTCCAGAGGATTAACTCCTCCTGCTGCAGATCGTGTCCAGTTGCATCGAGTGAATGCAACCTTGGCACAGACAGCAAAGCACTTTCCGTTTTTCTGCCAACTCATTTTTTTTTCTCGAAAACATGGAGGACACAGCCCGTTCAGAGCTGTATTTTGGTACCATCGATAAGTCGTGCTTTTTCGCCACGTTAAGGCAGTCCCCATGCTGAAAGTAGACCGATTCAGAGAAAAAAATCATCAATTCACGAAAAAATATGTGAAGTCCTTCACGTTTTTTTCTACGCCTGGCCGAGGGTCTATGCCTCAATGTCTCCAGAGGATTAACTCCTCCTGCTGCAGATCGTGTCCAGTTGCATCGAGTGCATGCAACCTTGGCACAGACAGAAAAGCACTTTCCGTTTTTCTGCCAACTCATTTTTTTTCTCGAAAACATGGAGGACACAGCCCGTTCAGAGCTTGTATTTTGGTACCATCGATAAGTCTGCCCACCCCATTCTTTCAGTAGATGCTCTCATACATCATTGTGGAATTGGCCAAATGTGAACCCTAAAGCTCTAAGATACCCTATCCCTGAACTTATTGAGCTGTTGCATCAGGCATTGTGTCCTGCAAGGTTTGCAGTGGCGAGATGGCTCGCTGGGCCCTACCACCTTGGGGATAGCTCGCTGGAACCCAAGGTGTATATATGCCTTGAGCGGACCAGCAGGCTTGTGCTTGCTAAGGCAGCACATGTACTAAAATTGGAACGATACAGAGAAGATTAGCATGGCCCCTGCGAAAGGATGACACGCAAATTCGTGAAGCGCTCCATATTTTTGCAGCTGCGATCAATCCTGCTTCACTGGACTTGATTCATCCCCTCATGCCACTCTTTATTTTCATTCTTGTTCTCCTGTGTCAAGAACTGGTGCATCTCCAATGTCTATAGGGCACTCTCAGTTTCCCTGCCAACTCTTTATTTTTTCAATGCTTGTTCGCTGGGGCCATTGACAAGTGTGTCCACTCCCTTTCTTTAGCAGATGCCGTTGGGGAACAGGGTGTGAACCCATAGGCGATATATTTTCCCTTCAAGGTTGAGTCACAGAACATCACTGGAATAAAACAGTACGTCCACACAGAGCCAACTTGAGCTAAAATAAACTTCTACTTGTGATTCATTTTCAAATTTGTATCATATAGTAACCAGCGGTGCTGTAAATACCTAAAGAGTTACATATGCCCAGTAGGCATCCGTGTAAACGGCTACATGTGGTGTGATTGAACTTCAAGAACCTAGGCACAGTTGCCAGTTGTCCAGAAATCATGAGAACAGCAAAATGAAAATACACAACAGCAACCCATCAAAGTCTACAACTCTTGATTAGTTGGATTACATGATAGCCCAATTAATGAATTACAAAATGTGTGAATATTTATGCTACGGAAGGCAGGCTACTCTAATAAACAAGGTTTGCAAAGTGGTGAAATGGCTCTCTGGGCCCTACCACCTTGGTGAGGACTTGCTGGGACCCCAGGGGTACATATGCCTCAAATGAGTTGTGCTTTTTCGCCACGTTAAGGCAGTCCCCCATGCTGAAAGTAGACCGATTCAGAGAAAAAAATCATCAATTCAAGAAAAAATATGTGAAGTCCTTCACGTTTTTTTCTACGCCTGGCCGAGGGTCTATGCCTCAATGTCTCCAGAGGATTAACTCCTCCTGCTGCAGATCGTGTCCAGTTGCATCGAGTGAATGCAACCTTGGCACAGACAGCAAAGCACTTTCCGTTTTTCTGCCAACTCATTTTTTTTTCTCGAAAACATGGAGGACACAGCCCGTTCAGAGCTGTATTTTGGTACCATCGATAAGTCGTGCTTTTTCACCACGTTAAGGCAGTCCCCATGCTGAAAGTAGACCGATTCAGAGAAAAAAATCATCAATTCACGAAAAAATATGTGAAGTCCTTCACGTTTTTTTCTACGCCTGGCCGAGGGTCTATGCCTCAATGTCTCCAGAGGATTAACTCCTCCTGCTGCAGATCGTGTCCAGTTGCATCGAGTGCATGCAACCTTGGCACAGACAGAAAAGCACTTTCCGTTTTTCTGCCAACTCATTTTTTTTCTCGAAAACATGGAGGACACAGCCCGTTCAGAGCTTGTATTTTGGTACCATCGATAAGTCTGCCCACCCCATTCTTTCAGTAGATGCTCTCATACATCATTGTGGAATTGGCCAAATGTGAACCCTAAAGCTCTAAGATACCCTATCCCTGAACTTATTGAGCTGTTGCATCAGGCATTGTGTCCTGCAAGGTTTGCAGTGGCGAGATGGCTCGCTGGGCCCTACCACCTTGGGGATAGCTCGCTGGAACCCAAGGTGTATATATGCCTTGAGCGGACCAGCAGGCTTGTGCTTGCTAAGGCAGCACATGTACTAAAATTGGAACGATACAGAGAAGATTAGCATGGCCCCTGCGAAAGGATGACACGCAAATTCGTGAAGCGCCTCATATTTTTGCAGCTGCGATCAATCCTGCTTCACTGGACTTGATTCATCCCCTCATGCCACTCTTTATTTTCATTCTTGTTCTCCTGTGTCAAGAACTGGTGCATCTCCAATGTCTATAGGGCACTCTCAGTTTCCCTGCCAACTCTTTATTTTTTCAATGCTTGTTCGCTGGGGCCATTGACAAGTGTGTCCACTCCCTTTCTTTAGCAGATGCCGTTGGGGAACAGGGTGTGAACCCATAGGCGATATATTTTCCCTTCAAGGTTGAGTCACAGAACATCACTGGAATAAAACAGTACGTCCACACAGAGCCAACTTGAGCTAAAATAAACTTCTACTTGTGATTCATTTTCAAATTTGTATCATATAGTAACCAGCGGTGCTGTAAATACCTAAAGAGTTACATATGCCCAGTAGGCATCCGTGTAAACGGCTACATGTGGTGTGATTGAACTTCAAGAACCTAGGCACAGTTGCCAGTTGTCCAGAAATCATGAGAACAGCAAAATGAAAATACACAACAGCAACCCATCAAAGTCTACAACTCTTGATTAGTTGGATTACATGATAGCCCAATTAATGAATTACAAAATGTGTGAATATTTATGCTACGGAAGGCAGGCTACTCTAATAAACAAGGTTTGCAAAGTGGTGAAATGGCTCTCTGGGCCCTACCACCTTGGTGAGGACTTGCTGGGACCCCAGGGGTACATATGCCTCAAATGAGTTGTGCTTTTTCGCCACGTTAAGGCAGTCCCCCATGCTGAAAGTAGACCGATTCAGAGAAAAAAATCATCAATTCAAGAAAAAATATGTGAAGTCCTTCACGTTTTTTTCTACGCCTGGCCGAGGGTCTATGCCTCAATGTCTCCAGAGGATTAACTCCTCCTGCTGCAGATCGTGTCCAGTTGCATCGAGTGAATGCAACCTTGGCACAGACAGCAAAGCACTTTCCGTTTTTCTGCCAACTCATTTTTTTTTCTCGAAAACATGGAGGACACAGCCCGTTCAGAGCTGTATTTTGGTACCATCGATAAGTCGTGCTTTTTCGCCACGTTAAGGCAGTCCCCATGCTGAAAGTAGACCGATTCAGAGAAAAAAATCATCAATTCACGAAAAAATATGTGAAGTCCTTCACGTTTTTTTCTACGCCTGGCCGAGGGTCTATGCCTCAATGTCTCCAGAGGATTAACTCCTCCTGCTGCAGATCGTGTCCAGTTGCATCGAGTGCATGCAACCTTGGCACAGACAGAAAAGCACTTTCCGTTTTTCTGCCAACTCATTTTTTTTCTCGAAAACATGGAGGACACAGCCCGTTCAGAGCTTGTATTTTGGTACCATCGATAAGTCTGCCCACCCCATTCTTTCAGTAGATGCTCTCATACATCATTGTGGAATTGGCCAAATGTGAACCCTAAAGCTCTAAGATACCCTATCCCTGAACTTATTGAGCTGTTGCATCAATCACTTTGTCCAGCAAGGTTTGCAGTGGCGAGATGGCTCGCTGGGCCCTACCACCTTGGGGATAGCTCGCTGGAACCCGAGGTGTACATATGCCTTGAGCGGACCGGCAGGCTTGTGCTTGCTAAGGCAGCACATATACTAAAATTGGATCGATACAGAGAAGATTAGCATGGCCCCTGCGAAAGGATGACACGCAAATTCGTGAAGCGCTCCATATTTTTGCAGCTGTGATCAAGCCTGCTTCACTGGACTTGATTCATCCCCTCATGCCACTCTTTATTTTAATTCTTGTTCTCCTGTGTCAAGAACTGGTGCATCTCCAATGTCTATAGGGCACTCTCAGTTTCCCTGCCAACTCTTTATTTTTTCAATGCTTGTTCGCTGGGGCCATTGACGAGTGTGTCCACTCCCTTTCTTTAGCAGATGCCGTTGGGGAACAGGGTGTGAACCCATAGGCGATATATTTTCCCTTCAAGGTTGAGTCACAGAACATCACTGGAATAAAACAGTACGTCCACACAGAGCCAACTTGAGCTAAAATAAACTTCTACTTGTGATTCATTTTCAAATTTGTATCATATAGTAACCAGCGGTGCTGTAAATACCTAAAGAGTTACATATGCCCAGTAGGCATCCGTGTAAACGGCTACATGTGGTGTGATTGAACTTCAAGAACCTAGGCACAGTTGCCAGTTGTCCAGAAATCATGAGAACAGCAAAATGAAAATACACAACAGCAACCCATCAAAGTCTACAACTCTTGATTAGTTGGATTACATGATAGCCCAATTAATGAATTACAAAATGTGTGAATATTTATGCTACGGAAGGCAGGCTACTCTAATAAACAAGGTTTGCAAAGTGGTGAAATGGCTCTCTGGGCCCTACCACCTTGGTGAGGACTTGATGGGACCCCAGGGGTACATATGCCTCAAATGAGTTGTGCTTTTTCGCCACGTTAAGGCAGTCCCCCATGCTGAAAGTAGACCGATTCAGAGAAAAAAATCATCAATTCAAGAAAAAATATGTGAAGTCCTTCACGTTTTTTTCTACGCCTGGCCGAGGGTCTATGCCTCAATGTCTCCAGAGGATTAACTCCTCCTGCTGCAGATCGTGTCCAGTTGCATCGAGTGAATGCAACCTTGGCACAGACAGCAAAGCACTTTCCGTTTTTCTGCCAACTCATTTTTTTTTCTCGAAAACATGGAGGACACAGCCCGTTCAGAGCTGTATTTTGGTACCATCGATAAGTCGTGCTTTTTCGCCACGTTAAGGCAGTCCCCATGCTGAAAGTAGACCGATTCAGAGAAAAAAATCATCAATTCACGAAAAAATATGTGAAGTCCTTCACGTTTTTTTCTACGCCTGGCCGAGGGTCTATGCCTCAATGTCTCCAGAGGATTAACTCCTCCTGCTGCAGATCGTGTCCAGTTGCATCGAGTGCATGCAACCTTGGCACAGACAGAAAAGCACTTTCCGTTTTTCTGCCAACTCATTTTTTTTCTCGAAAACATGGAGGACACAGCCCGTTCAGAGCTTGTATTTTGGTACCATCGATAAGTCTGCCCACCCCATTCTTTCAGTAGATGCTCTCATACATCATTGTGGAATTGGCCAAATGTGAACCCTAAAGCTCTAAGATACCCTATCCCTGAACTTATTGAGCTGTTGCATCAGGCATTGTGTCCTGCAAGGTTTGCAGTGGCGAGATGGCTCGCTGGGCCCTACCACCTTGGGGATAGCTCGCTGGAACCCAAGGTGTATATATGCCTTGAGCGGACCAGCAGGCTTGTGCTTGCTAAGGCAGCACATATACTAAAATTGGAACGATACAGAGAAGATTAGCATGGCCCCTGCGAAAGGATGACACGCAAATTCGTGAAGCGCTCCATATTTTTGCAGCTGCGATCAAGCCTGCTTCACTGGACTTGATTCATCCCCTCATGCCACTCTTTATTTTCATTCTTGTTCTCCTGTGTCAAGAACTGGTGCATCTCCAATGTCTATAGGGCACTCTCAGTTTCCCTGCCAACTCTTTATTTTTTCAATGCTTGTTCGCTGGGGCCATTGACGAGTGTGTCCACTCCCTTTCTTTAGCAGATGCCGTTGGGGAACAGGGTGTGAACCCATAGGCGATATATTTTCCCTTCAAGGTTGAGTCACAGAACATCACTGGAATAAAACAGTACGTCCACACAGAGCCAACTTGAGCTAAAATAAACTTCTACTTGTGATTCATTTTCAAATTTGTATCATATAGTAACCAGCGGTGCTGTAAATACCTAAAGAGTTACATATGCCCAGTAGGCATCCGTGTAAACGGCTACATGTGGTGTGATTGAACTTCAAGAACCTAGGCACAGTTGCCAGTTGTCCAGAAATCATGAGAACAGCAAAATGAAAATACACAACAGCAACCCATCAAAGTCTACAACTCTTGATTAGTTGGATTACATGATAGCCCAATTAATGAATTACAAAATGTGTGAATATTTATGCTACGGAAGGCAGGCTACTCTAATAAACAAGGTTTGCAAAGTGGTGAAATGGCTCTCTGGGCCCTACCACCTTGGTGAGGACTTGCTGGGACCCCAGGGGTACATATGCCTCAAATGAGTTGTGCTTTTTCGCCACGTTAAGGCAGTCCCCCATGCTGAAAGTAGACCGATTCAGAGAAAAAAATCATCAATTCAAGAAAAAATATGTGAAGTCCTTCACGTTTTTTTCTACGCCTGGCCGAGGGTCTATGCCTCAATGTCTCCAGAGGATTAACTCCTCCTGCTGCAGATCGTGTCCAGTTGCATCGAGTGAATGCAACCTTGGCACAGACAGCAAAGCACTTTCCGTTTTTCTGCCAACTCATTTTTTTTTCTCGAAAACATGGAGGACACAGCCCGTTCAGAGCTGTATTTTGGTACCATCGATAAGTCGTGCTTTTTCGCCACGTTAAGGCAGTCCCCATGCTGAAAGTAGACCGATTCAGAGAAAAAAATCATCAATTCACGAAAAAATATGTGAAGTCCTTCACGTTTTTTTCTACGCCTGGCCGAGGGTCTATGCCTCAATGTCTCCAGAGGATTAACTCCTCCTGCTGCAGATCGTGTCCAGTTGCATCGAGTGCATGCAACCTTGGCACAGACAGAAAAGCACTTTCCGTTTTTCTGCCAACTCATTTTTTTTCTCGAAAACATGGAGGACACAGCCCGTTCAGAGCTTGTATTTTGGTACCATCGATAAGTCTGCCCACCCCATTCTTTCAGTAGATGCTCTCATACATCATTGTGGAATTGGCCAAATGTGAACCCTAAAGCTCTAAGATACCCTATCCCTGAACTTATTGAGCTGTTGCATCAATCACTGTGTCCAGCAAGGTTTGCAGTGGCGAGATGGCTCGCTGGGCCCTACCACCTTGGGGATAGCTCGCTGGAACCCGAGGTGTACATATGCCTTGAGCGGACCGGCAGGCTTGTGCTTGCTAAGGCAGCACATATACTAAAATTGGATCGATACAGAGAAGATTAGCATGGCCCCTGCGAAAGGATGACACGCAAATTCGTGAAGCGCTCCATATTTTTGCAGCTGTGATCAAGCCTGCTTCACTGGACTTGATTCATCCCCTCATGCCACTCTTTATTTTCATTCTTGTTCTCCTGTGTCAAGAACTGGTGCATCTCCAATGTCTATTGGGCACTCTCAGTTTCCCTGCCAACTCTTTATTTTTTCAATGCTTGTTCGCTGGGGCCATTGACGAGTGTGTCCACTCCCTTTCTTTAGCAGATGCCGTTGGGGAACAGGGTGTGAACCCATAGGCGATATATTTTCCCTTCAAGGTTGAGTCACAGAACATCACTGGAATAAAACAGTACGTCCACACAGAGCCAACTTGAGCTAAAATAAACTTCTACTTGTGATTCATTTTCAAATTTGTATCATATAGTAACCAGCGGTGCTGTAAATACCTAAAGAGTTACATATGCCCAGTAGGCATCCGTGTAAACGGCTACATGTGGTGTGATTGCACTTCAAGAACCTAGGCACAGTTGCCAGTTGTCCAGAAATCATGAGAACAGCAAAATGAAAATACACAACAGCAACCCATCAAAGTCTACAACTCTTGATTAGTTGGATTACATGATAGCCCAATTAATGAATTACAAAATGTGTGATATTTATGCTACGGAAGGCAGGCTACTCTAATAAACAAGGTTTGCAAAGTGGTGAAATGGCTCTCTGGGCCCTACCACCTGTGAGGACTTGCTGGGACCCCAGGGGTACATATGCCTCAAATGAGTCGTGTTTTTTCGCCACGTTCAGGCAGTCCCCATGCTGAAAGTAGACCGATTCAGAGAAAAAAATCATCAATTCAAGAAAAAATATGTGAAGTCCTTCACGTTTTTTGCTACGCCTGGCCGAGGGTCTATGCCTCAATGTCTCCAGAGGATTAACTCCTCCTGCTGCAGATCGTGTCCAGTTGCATCGAGTGAATGCAACCTTGGCACAGACAGCAAAGCACTTTCCGTTTTTCTGCCAACTCATTTTTTTTTCTCGAAAACATGGAGGACACAGCCCGTTCAGAGCTGTATTTTGGTACCATCGATAAGTCGTGCTTTTTCGCCACGTTAAGGCAGTCCCCATGCTGAAAGTAGACCGATTCAGAGAAAAAAATCATCAATTCACGAAAAAATATGTGAAGTCCTTCACGTTTTTTTCTACGCCTGGCCGAGGGTCTATGCCTCAATGTCTCCAGAGGATTAACTCCTCCTGCTGCAGATCGTGTCCAGTTGCATCGAGTGAATGCAACCTTGGCACAGACAGCAAAGCACTTTCCGTTTTTCTGCCAACTCATTTTTTTTTCTCGAAAACATGGAGGACACAGCCCGTTCAGAGCTGTATTTTGGTACCATCGATAAGTCGTGCTTTTTCGCCACGTTAAGGCAGTCCCCATGCTGAAAGTAGACCGATTCAGAGAAAAAAATCATCAATTCACGAAAAAATATGTGAAGTCCTTCACGTTTTTTTCTACGCCTGGCCGAGGGTCTATGCCTCAATGTCTCCAGAGGATTAACTCCTCCTGCTGCAGATCGTGTCCAGTTGCATCGAGTGCATGCAACCTTGGCACAGACAGAAAAGCACTTTCCGTTTTTCTGCCAACTCATTTTTTTTCTCGAAAACATGGAGGACACAGCCCGTTCAGAGCTTGTATTTTGGTACCATCGATAAGTCTGCCCACCCCATTCTTTCAGTAGATGCTCTCATACATCATTGTGGAATTGGCCAAATGTGAACCCTAAAGCTCTAAGATACCCTATCCCTGAACTTATTGAGCTGTTGCATCAGGCATTGTGTCCTGCAAGGTTTGCAGTGGCGAGATGGCTCGCTGGGCCCTACCACCTTGGGGATAGCTCGCTGGAACCCAAGGTGTAGATATGCCTTGAGCGGACCGGCAGGCTTGTGCTTGCTAAGGCAGCACATATACTAAAATTGGATCGATACAGAGAAGATTAGCATGGCCCCTGCGAAAGGATGACACGCAAATTCGTGAAGCGCTCCATATTTTTGCAGCTGTGATCAAGCCTGCTTCACTGGACTTGATTCATCCCCTCATGCCACTCTTTATTTTCATTCTTGTTCTCCTGTGTCAAGAACTGGTGCATCTCCAATGTCTATAGGGCACTCTCAGTTTCCCTGCCAACTCTTTATTTTTTCAATGCTTGTTCGCTGGGGCCATTGACGAGTGTGTCCACTCCCTTTCTTTAGCAGATGCCGTTGGGGAACAGGGTGTGAATCCATAGGCGATATATTTTCCCTTCAAGGTTGAGTCACAGAACATCACTGGAATAAAACAGTACGTCCACACAGAGCCAACTTGAGCTAAAATAAACTTCTACTTGTGATTCATTTTCAAATTTGTATCATATAGTAACCAGCGGTGCTGTAAATGCCTAAAGAGTTACATATGCCCAGTAGGCATCCGTGTAAACGGCTACATGTGGTGTGATTGAACTTCAAGAACCTAGGCACAGTTGCCAGTTGTCCAGAAATCATGAGAACAGCAAAATGAAAATACACAACAGCAACCCATCAAAGTCTACAACTCTTGATTAGTTGGATTACATGATAGCCCAATTAATGAATTACAAAATGTGTGAATATTTATGCTACGGAAGGCAGGCTACTCTAATAAACAAGGTTTGCAAAGTGGTGAAATGGCTCTCTGGGCCCTACCACCTTGGTGAGGACTTGCTGGGACCCCAGGGGTACATATGCCTCAAATGAGTCGTGCTTTTTCGCCACGTTCAGGCAGTCCCCATGCTGAAAGTAGACCGATTCAGAGAAAAAAATCATCAATTCAAGAAAAAATATGTGAAGTCCTTCACGTTTTTTTCTACGCCTGGCCGAGGGTCTATGCCTCAATGTCTCCAGAGGATTAACTCCTCCTGCTGCAGATCGTGTCCAGTTGCATCGAGTGAATGCAACCTTGGCACAGACAGCAAAGCACTTTCCGTTTTTCTGCCAACTCATTTTTTTTTCTCGAAAACATGGAGGACACAGCCCGTTCAGAGCTGTATTTTGGTACCATCGATAAGTCGTGCTTTTTCGCCACGTTAAGGCAGTCCCCATGCTGAAAGTAGACCGATTCAGAGAAAAAAATCATCAATTCACGAAAAAATATGTGAAGTCCTTCACGTTTTTTTCTACGCCTGGCCGAGGGTCTATGCCTCAATGTCTCCAGAGGATTAACTCCTCCTGCTGCAGATCGTGTCCAGTTGCATCGAGTGCATGCAACCTTGGCACAGACAGAAAAGCACTTTCCGTTTTTCTGCCAACTCATTTTTTTTCTCGAAAACATGGAGGACACAGCCCGTTCAGAGCTTGTATTTTGGTACCATCGATAAGTCTGCCCACCCCATTCTTTCAGTAGATGCTCTCATACATCATTGTGGAATTGGCCAAATGTGAACCCTAAAGCTCTAAGATACCCTATCCCTGAACTTATTGAGCTGTTGCATCAATCACTTTGTCCAGCAAGGTTTGCAGTGGCGAGATGGCTCGCTGGGCCCTACCACCTTGGGGATAGCTCGCTGGAACCCGAGGTGTACATATGCCTTGAGCGGACCGGCAGGCTTGTGCTTGCTAAGGCAGCACATATACTAAAATTGGATCGATACAGAGAAGATTAGCATGGCCCCTGCGAAAGGATGACACGCAAATTCGTGAAGCGCTCCATATTTTTGCAGCTGTGATCAAGCCTGCTTCACTGGACTTGATTCATCCCCTCATGCCACTCTTTATTTTCATTCTTGTTCTCCTGTGTCAAGAACTGGTGCATCTCCAATGTCTATAGGGCACTCTCAGTTTCCCTGCCAACTCTTTATTTTTTCAATGCTTGTTCGCTGGGGCCATTGACGAGTGTGTCCACTCCCTTTCTTTAGCAGATGCCGTTGGGGAACAGGGTGTGAACCCATAGGCGATATATTTTCCCTTCAAGGTTGAGTCACAGAACATCACTGGAATAAAACAGTACGTCCACACAGAGCCAACTTGAGCTAAAATAAACTTCTACTTGTGATTCATTTTCAAATTTGTATCATATAGTAACCAGCGGTGCTGTAAATACCTAAAGAGTTACATATGCCCAGTAGGCATCCGTGTAAACGGCTACATGTGGTGTGATTGAACTTCAAGAACCTAGGCACAGTTGCCAGTTGTCCAGAAATCATGAGAACAGCAAAATGAAAATACACAACAGCAACCCATCAAAGTCTACAACTCTTGATTAGTTGGATTACATGATAGCCCAATTAATGAATTACAAAATGTGTGAATATTTATGCTACGGAAGGCAGGCTACTCTAATAAACAAGGTTTGCAAAGTGGTGAAATGGCTCTCTGGGCCCTACCACCTTGGTGAGGACTTGCTGGGACCCCAGGGGTACATATGCCTCAAATGAGTTGTGCTTTTTCGCCACGTTAAGGCAGTCCCCCATGCTGAAAGTAGACCGATTCAGAGAAAAAAATCATCAATTCAAGAAAAAATATGTGAAGTCCTTCACGTTTTTTTCTACGCCTGGCCGAGGGTCTATGCCTCAATGTCTCCAGAGGATTAACTCCTCCTGCTGCAGATCGTGTCCAGTTGCATCGAGTGAATGCAACCTTGGCACAGACAGCAAAGCACTTTCCGTTTTTCTGCCAACTCATTTTTTTTTCTCGAAAACATGGAGGACACAGCCCGTTCAGAGCTGTATTTTGGTACCATCGATAAGTCGTGCTTTTTCGCCACGTTAAGGCAGTCCCCATGCTGAAAGTAGACCGATTCAGAGAAAAAAATCATCAATTCACGAAAAAATATGTGAAGTCCTTCACGTTTTTTTCTACGCCTGGCCGAGGGTCTATGCCTCAATGTCTCCAGAGGATTAACTCCTCCTGCTGCAGATCGTGTCCAGTTGCATCGAGTGCATGCAACCTTGGCACAGACAGAAAAGCACTTTCCGTTTTTCTGCCAACTCATTTTTTTTCTCGAAAACATGGAGGACACAGCCCGTTCAGAGCTTGTATTTTGGTACCATCGATAAGTCTGCCCACCCCATTCTTTCAGTAGATGCTCTCATACATCATTGTGGAATTGGCCAAATGTGAACCCTAAAGCTCTAAGATACCCTATCCCTGAACTTATTGAGCTGTTGCATCAGGCATTGTGTCCTGCAAGGTTTGCAGTGGCGAGATGGCTCGCTGGGCCCTACCACCTTGGGGATAGCTCGCTGGAACCCAAGGTGTAGATATGCCTTGAGCGGACCGGCAGGCTTGTGCTTGCTAAGGCAGCACATATACTAAAATTGGATCGATACAGAGAAGATTAGCATGGCCCCTGCGAAAGGATGACACGCAAATTCGTGAAGCGCTCCATATTTTTGCAGCTGTGATCAAGCCTGCTTCACTGGACTTGATTCATCCCCTCATGCCACTCTTTATTTTCATTCTTGTTCTCCTGTGTCAAGAACTGGTGCATCTCCAATGTCTATAGGGCACTCTCAGTTTCCCTGCCAACTCTTTATTTTTTCAATGCTTGTTCGCTGGGGCCATTGACGAGTGTGTCCACTCCCTTTCTTTAGCAGATGCCGTTGGGGAACAGGGTGTGAATCCATAGGCGATATATTTTCCCTTCAAGGTTGAGTCACAGAACATCACTGGAATAAAACAGTACGTCCACACAGAGCCAACTTGAGCTAAAATAAACTTCTACTTGTGATTCATTTTCAAATTTGTATCATATAGTAACCAGCGGTGCTGTAAATACCTAAAGAGTTACATATGCCCAGTAGGCATCCGTGTAAACGGCTACATGTGGTGTGATTGAACTTCAAGAACCTAGGCACAGTTGCCAGTTGTCCAGAAATCATGAGAACAGCAAAATGAAAATACACAACAGCAACCCATCAAAGTCTACAACTCTTGATTAGTTGGATTACATGATAGCCCAATTAATGAATTACAAAATGTGTGAATATTTATGCTACGGAAGGCAGGCTACTCTAATAAACAAGGTTTGCAAAGTGGTGAAATGGCTCTCTGGGCCCTACCACCTTGGTGAGGACTTGCTGGGACCCCAGGGGTACATATGCCTCAAATGAGTTGTGCTTTTTCGCCACGTTAAGGCAGTCCCCCATGCTGAAAGTAGACCGATTCAGAGAAAAAAATCATCAATTCAAGAAAAAATATGTGAAGTCCTTCACGTTTTTTTCTACGCCTGGCCGAGGGTCTATGCCTCAATGTCTCCAGAGGATTAACTCCTCCTGCTGCAGATCGTGTCCAGTTGCATCGAGTGAATGCAACCTTGGCACAGACAGCAAAGCACTTTCCGTTTTTCTGCCAACTCATTTTTTTTTCTCGAAAACATGGAGGACACAGCCCGTTCAGAGCTGTATTTTGGTACCATCGATAAGTCGTGCTTTTTCGCCACGTTAAGGCAGTCCCCATGCTGAAAGTAGACCGATTCAGAGAAAAAAATCATCAATTCACGAAAAAATATGTGAAGTCCTTCACGTTTTTTTCTACGCCTGGCCGAGGGTCTATGCCTCAATGTCTCCAGAGGATTAACTCCTCCTGCTGCAGATCGTGTCCAGTTGCATCGAGTGCATGCAACCTTGGCACAGACAGAAAAGCACTTTCCGTTTTTCTGCCAACTCATTTTTTTTCTCGAAAACATGGAGGACACAGCCCGTTCAGAGCTTGTATTTTGGTACCATCGATAAGTCTGCCCACCCCATTCTTTCAGTAGATGCTCTCATACATCAATGTGGAATTGGCCAAATGTGAACCCTAAAGCTCTAAGATACCCTATCCCTGAACTTATTGAGCTGTTGCATCAGGCATTGTGTCCTGCAAGGTTTGCAGTGGCGAGATGGCTCGCTGGGCCCTACCACCTTGGGGATAGCTCGCTGGAACCCAAGGTGTACATATGCCTTGAGCGGACCGGCAGGCTTGTGCTTGCTAAGGCAGCACATATACTAAAATTGGATCGATACAGAGAAGATTAGCATGGCCCCTGCGAAAGGATGACACGCAAATTCGTGAAGCGCTCCATATTTTTGCAGCTGTGATCAAGCCTGCTTCACTGGACTTGATTCATCCCCTCATGCCACTCTTTATTTTCATTCTTGTTCTCCTGTGTCAAGAACTGGTGCATCTCCAATGTCTATAGGGCACTCTCAGTTTCCCTGCCAACTCTTTATTTTTTCAATGCTTGTTCGCTGGGGCCATTGACGAGTGTGTCCACTCCCTTTCTTTAGCAGATGCCGTTGGGGAACAGGGTGTGAATCCATAGGCGATATATTTTCCCTTCAAGGTTGAGTCACAGAACATCACTGGAATAAAACAGTACGTCCACACAGAGCCAACTTGAGCTAAAATAAACTTCTACTTGTGATTCATTTTCAAATTTGTATCATATAGTAACCAGCGGTGCTGTAAATACCTAAAGAGTTACATATGCCCAGTAGGCATCCGTGTAAACGGCTACATGTGGTGTGATTGAACTTCAAGAACCTAGGCACAGTTGCCAGTTGTCCAGAAATCATGAGAACAGCAAAATGAAAATACACAACAGCAACCCATCAAAGTCTACAACTCTTGATTAGTTGGATTACATGATAGCCCAATTAATGAATTACAAAATGTGTGAATATTTATGCTACGGAAGGCAGGCTACTCTAATAAACAAGGTTTGCAAAGTGGTGAAATGGCTCTCTGGGCCCTACCACCTTGGTGAGGACTTGCTGGGACCCCAGGGGTACATATGCCTCAAATGAGTTGTGCTTTTTCGCCACGTTAAGGCAGTCCCCCATGCTGAAAGTAGACCGATTCAGAGAAAAAAATCATCAATTCAAGAAAAAATATGTGAAGTCCTTCACGTTTTTTTCTACGCCTGGCCGAGGGTCTATGCCTCAATGTCTCCAGAGGATTAACTCCTCCTGCTGCAGATCGTGTCCAGTTGCATCGAGTGAATGCAACCTTGGCACAGACAGCAAAGCACTTTCCGTTTTTCTGCCAACTCATTTTTTTTTCTCGAAAACATGGAGGACACAGCCCGTTCAGAGCTGTATTTTGGTACCATCGATAAGTCGTGCTTTTTCGCCACGTTAAGGCAGTCCCCATGCTGAAAGTAGACCGATTCAGAGAAAAAAATCATCAATTCACGAAAAAATATGTGAAGTCCTTCACGTTTTTTTCTACGCCTGGCCGAGGGTCTATGCCTCAATGTCTCCAGAGGATTAACTCCTCCTGCTGCAGATCGTGTCCAGTTGCATCGAGTGCATGCAACCTTGGCACAGACAGAAAAGCACTTTCCGTTTTTCTGCCAACTCATTTTTTTTCTCGAAAACATGGAGGACACAGCCCGTTCAGAGCTTGTATTTTGGTACCATCGATAAGTCTGCCCACCCCATTCTTTCAGTAGATGCTCTCATACATCATTGTGGAATTGGCCAAATGTGAACCCTAAAGCTCTAAGATACCCTATCCCTGAACTTATTGAGCTGTTGCATCAGGCATTGTGTCCTGCAAGGTTTGCAGTGGCGAGATGGCTCGCTGGGCCCTACCACCTTGGGGATAGCTCGCTGGAACCCAAGGTGTACATATGCCTTGAGCGGACCGGCAGGCTTGTGCTTGCTAAGGCAGCACATATACTAAAATTGGATCGATACAGAGAAGATTAGCATGGCCCCTGCGAAAGGATGAAAGCAAATTCGTGAAGCGCTCCATATTTTTGCAGCTGTGATCAAGCCTGCTTCACTGGACTTGATTCATCCCCTCATGCCACTCTTTATTTTCATTCTTGTTCTCCTGTGTCAAGAACTGGTGCATCTCCAATGTCTATAGGGCACTCTCAGTTTCCCTGCCAACTCTTTATTTTTTCAATGCTTGTTCGCTGGGGCCATTGACGAGTGTGTCCACTCCCTTTCTTTAGCAGATGCCGTTGGGGAACAGGGTGTGAATCCATAGGCGATATATTTTCCCTTCAAGGTTGAGTCACAGAACATCACTGGAATAAAACAGTACGTCCACACAGAGCCAACTTGAGCTAAAATAAACTTCTACTTGTGATTCATTTTCAAATTTGTATCATATAGTAACCAGCGGTGCTGTAAATGCCTAAAGAGTTACATATGCCCAGTAGGCATCCGTGTAAACGGCTACATGTGGTGTGATTGAACTTCAAGAACCTAGGCACAGTTGCCAGTTGTCCAGAAATCATGAGAACAGCAAAATGAAAATACACAACAGCAACCCATCAAAGTCTACAACTCTTGATTAGTTGGATTACATGATAGCCCAATTAATGAATTACAAAATGTGTGAATATTTATGCTACGGAAGGCAGGCTACTCTAATAAACAAGGTTTGCAAAGTGGTGAAATGGCTCTCTGGGCCCTACCACCTTGGTGAGGACTTGCTGGGACCCCAGGGGTACATATGCCTCAAATGAGTCGTGCTTTTTCGCCACGTTCAGGCAGTCCCCATGCTGAAAGTAGACCGATTCAGAGAAAAAAATCATCAATTCAAGAAAAAATATGTGAAGTCCTTCACGTTTTTTGCTACGCCTGGCCGAGGGTCTATGCCTCAATGTCTCCAGAGGATTAACTCCTCCTGCTGCAGATCGTGTCCAGTTGCATCGAGTGAATGCAACCTTGGCACAGACAGCAAAGCACTTTCCGTTTTTCTGCCAACTCATTTTTTTTTCTCGAAAACATGGAGGACACAGCCCGTTCAGAGCTGTATTTTGGTACCATCGACAAGTCGTGCTTTTTCGCCACGTTAAGGCAGTCCCCATGCTGAAAGTAGACCGATTCAGAGAAAAAAATCATCAATTCACGAAAAAATATGTGAAGTCCTTCACGTTTTTTTCTACGCCTGGCCGAGGGTCTATGCCTCAATGTCTCCAGAGGATTAACTCCTCCTGCTGCAGATCGTGTCCAGTTGCATCGAGTGCATGCAACCTTGGCACAGACAGAAAAGCACTTTCCGTTTTTCTGCCAACTCATTTTTTTTCTCGAAAACATGGAGGACACAGCCCGTTCAGAGCTTGTATTTTGGTACCATCGATAAGTCTGCCCACCCCATTCTTTCAGTAGATGCTCTCATACATCATTGTGGAATTGGCCAAATGTGAACCCTAAAGCTCTAAGATACCCTATCCCTGAACTTATTGAGCTGTTGCATCAATCACTTTGTCCAGCAAGGTTTGCAGTGGCGAGATGGCTCGCTGGGCCCTACCACCTTGGGGATAGCTCGCTGGAACCCGAGGTGTACATATGCCTTGAGCGGACCGGCAGGCTTGTGCTTGCTAAGGCAGCACATATACTAAAATTGGATCGATACAGAGAAGATTAGCATGGCCCCTGCGAAAGGATGACACGCAAATTCGTGAAGCGCTCCATATTTTTGCAGCTGTGATCAAGCCTGCTTCACTGGACTTGATTCATCCCCTCATGCCACTCTTTATTTTCATTCTTGTTCTCCTGTGTCAAGAACTGGTGCATCTCCAATGTCTATAGGGCACTCTCAGTTTCCCTGCCAACTCTTTATTTTTTCAATGCTTGTTCGCTGGGGCCATTGACGAGTGTGTCCACTCCCTTTCTTTAGCAGATGCCGTTGGGGAACAGGGTGTGAACCCATAGGCGATATATTTTCCCTTCAAGGTTGAGTCACAGAACATCACTGGAATAAAACAGTACGTCCACACAGAGCCAACTTGAGCTAAAATAAACTTCTACTTGTGATTCATTTTCAAATTTGTATCATATAGTAACCAGCGGTGCTGTAAATACCTAAAGAGTTACATATGCCCAGTAGGCATCCGTGTAAACGGCTACATGTGGTGTGATTGAACTTCAAGAACCTAGGCACAGTTGCCAGTTGTCCAGAAATCATGAGAACAGCAAAATGAAAATACACAACAGCAACCCATCAAAGTCTACAACTCTTGATTAGTTGGATTACATGATAGCCCAATTAATGAATTACAAAATGTGTGAATATTTATGCTACGGAAGGCAGGCTACTCTAATAAACAAGGTTTGCAAAGTGGTGAAATGGCTCTCTGGGCCCTACCACCTTGGTGAGGACTTGCTGGGACCCCAGGGGTACATATGCCTCAAATGAGTTGTGCTTTTTCGCCACGTTAAGGCAGTCCCCCATGCTGAAAGTAGACCGATTCAGAGAAAAAAATCATCAATTCAAGAAAAAATATGTGAAGTCCTTCACGTTTTTTTCTACGCCTGGCCGAGGGTCTATGCCTCAATGTCTCCAGAGGATTAACTCCTCCTGCTGCAGATCGTGTCCAGTTGCATCGAGTGAATGCAACCTTGGCACAGACAGCAAAGCACTTTCCGTTTTTCTGCCAACTCATTTTTTTTTCTCGAAAACATGGAGGACACAGCCCGTTCAGAGCTGTATTTTGGTACCATCGATAAGTCGTGCTTTTTCGCCACGTTAAGGCAGTCCCCATGCTGAAAGTAGACCGATTCAGAGAAAAAAATCATCAATTCACGAAAAAATATGTGAAGTCCTTCACGTTTTTTTCTACGCCTGGCCGAGGGTCTATGCCTCAATGTCTCCAGAGGATTAACTCCTCCTGCTGCAGATCGTGTCCAGTTGCATCGAGTGCATGCAACCTTGGCACAGACAGAAAAGCACTTTCCGTTTTTCTGCCAACTCATTTTTTTTCTCGAAAACATGGAGGACACAGCCCGTTCAGAGCTTGTATTTTGGTACCATCGATAAGTCTGCCCACCCCATTCTTTCAGTAGATGCTCTCATACATCATTGTGGAATTGGCCAAATGTGAACCCTAAAGCTCTAAGATACCCTATCCCTGAACTTATTGAGCTGTTGCATCAGGCATTGTGTCCTGCAAGGTTTGCAGTGGCGAGATGGCTCGCTGGGCCCTACCACCTTGGGGATAGCTCGCTGGAACCCAAGGTGTACATATGCCTTGAGCGGACCGGCAGGCTTGTGCTTGCTAAGGCAGCACATATACTAAAATTGGATCGATACAGAGAAGATTAGCATGGCCCCTGCGAAAGGATGACACGCAAATTCGTGAAGCGCTCCATATTTTTGCAGCTGTGATCAAGCCTGCTTCACTGGACTTGATTCATCCCCTCATGCCACTCTTTATTTTCATTCTTGTTCTCCTGTGTCAAGAACTGGTGCATCTCCAATGTCTATAGGGCACTCTCAGTTTCCCTGCCAACTCTTTATTTTTTCAATGCTTGTTCGCTGGGGCCATTGACGAGTGTGTCCACTCCCTTTCTTTAGCAGATGCCGTTGGGGAACAGGGTGTGAATCCATAGGCGATATATTTTCCCTTCAAGGTTGAGTCACAGAACATCACTGGAATAAAACAGTACGTCCACACAGAGCCAACTTGAGCTAAAATAAACTTCTACTTGTGATTCATTTTCAAATTTGTATCATATAGTAACCAGCGGTGCTGTAAATGCCTAAAGAGTTACATATGCCCAGTAGGCATCCGTGTAAACGGCTACATGTGGTGTGATTGAACTTCAAGAACCTAGGCACAGTTGCCAGTTGTCCAGAAATCATGAGAACAGCAAAATGAAAATACACAACAGCAACCCATCAAAGTCTACAACTCTTGATTAGTTGGATTACATGATAGCCCAATTAATGAATTACAAAATGTGTGAATATTTATGCTACGGAAGGCAGGCTACTCTAATAAACAAGGTTTGCAAAGTGGTGAAATGGCTCTCTGGGCCCTACCACCTTGGTGAGGACTTGCTGGGACCCCAGGGGTACATATGCCTCAAATGAGTCGTGCTTTTTCGCCACGTTCAGGCAGTCCCCATGCTGAAAGTAGACCGATTCAGAGAAAAAAATCATCAATTCAAGAAAAAATATGTGAAGTCCTTCACGTTTTTTGCTACGCCTGGCCGAGGGTCTATGCCTCAATGTCTCCAGAGGATTAACTCCTCCTGCTGCAGATCGTGTCCAGTTGCATCGAGTGAATGCAACCTTGGCACAGACAGCAAAGCACTTTCCGTTTTTCTGCCAACTCATTTTTTTTTCTCGAAAACATGGAGGACACAGCCCGTTCAGAGCTGTATTTTGGTACCATCGATAAGTCGTGCTTTTTCGCCACGTTAAGGCAGTCCCCATGCTGAAAGTAGACCGATTCAGAGAAAAAAATCATCAATTCACGAAAAAATATGTGAAGTCCTTCACGTTTTTTTCTACGCCTGGCCGAGGGTCTATGCCTCAATGTCTCCAGAGGATTAACTCCTCCTGCTGCAGATCGTGTCCAGTTGCATCGAGTGCATGCAACCTTGGCACAGACAGAAAAGCACTTTCCGTTTTTCTGCCAACTCATTTTTTTTCTCGAAAACATGGAGGACACAGCCCGTTCAGAGCTTGTATTTTGGTACCATCGATAAGTCTGCCCACCCCATTCTTTCAGTAGATGCTCTCATACATCATTGTGGAATTGGCCAAATGTGAACCCTAAAGCTCTAAGATACCCTATCCCTGAACTTATTGAGCTGTTGCATCAGGCATTGTGTCCTGCAAGGTTTGCAGTGGCGAGATGGCTCGCTGGGCCCTACCACCTTGGGGATAGCTCGCTGGAACCCAAGGTGTACATATGCCTTGAGCGGACCGGCAGGCTTGTGCTTGCTAAGGCAGCACATATACTAAAATTGGATCGATACAGAGAAGATTAGCATGGCCCCTGCGAAAGGATGACACGCAAATTCGTGAAGCGCTCCATATTTTTGCAGCTGTGATCAAGCCTGCTTCACTGGACTTGATTCATCCCCTCATGCCACTCTTTATTTTCATTCTTGTTCTCCTGTGTCAAGAACTGGTGCATCTCCAATGTCTATAGGGCACTCTCAGTTTCCCTGCCAACTCTTTATTTTTTCAATGCTTGTTCGCTGGGGCCATTGACGAGTGTGTCCACTCCCTTTCTTTAGCAGATGCCGTTGGGGAACAGGGTGTGAATCCATAGGCGATATATTTTCCCTTCAAGGTTGAGTCACAGAACATCACTGGAATAAAACAGTACGTCCACACAGAGCCAACTTGAGCTAAAATAAACTTCTACTTGTGATTCATTTTCAAATTTGTATCATATAGTAACCAGCGGTGCTGTAAATACCTAAAGAGTTACATATGCCCAGTAGGCATCCGTGTAAACGGCTACATGTGGTGTGATTGAACTTCAAGAACCTAGGCACAGTTGCCAGTTGTCCAGAAATCATGAGAACAGCAAAATGAAAATACACAACAGCAACCCATCAAAGTCTACAACTCTTGATTAGTTGGATTACATGATAGCCCAATTAATGAATTACAAAATGTGTGAATATTTATGCTACGGAAGGCAGGCTACTCTAATAAACAAGGTTTGCAAAGTGGTGAAATGGCTCTCTGGGCCCTACCACCTTGGTGAGGACTTGCTGGGACCCCAGGGGTACATATGCCTCAAATGAGTTGTGCTTTTTCGCCACGTTAAGGCAGTCCCCCATGCTGAAAGTAGACCGATTCAGAGAAAAAAATCATCAATTCAAGAAAAAATATGTGAAGTCCTTCACGTTTTTTTCTACGCCTGGCCGAGGGTCTATGCCTCAATGTCTCCAGAGGATTAACTCCTCCTGCTGCAGATCGTGTCCAGTTGCATCGAGTGAATGCAACCTTGGCACAGACAGCAAAGCACTTTCCGTTTTTCTGCCAACTCATTTTTTTTTCTCGAAAACATGGAGGACACAGCCCGTTCAGAGCTGTATTTTGGTACCATCGATAAGTCGTGCTTTTTCACCACGTTAAGGCAGTCCCCATGCTGAAAGTAGACCGATTCAGAGAAAAAAATCATCAATTCACGAAAAAATATGTGAAGTCCTTCACGTTTTTTTCTACGCCTGGCCGAGGGTCTATGCCTCAATGTCTCCAGAGGATTAACTCCTCCTGCTGCAGATCGTGTCCAGTTGCATCGAGTGCATGCAACCTTGGCACAGACAGAAAAGCACTTTCCGTTTTTCTGCCAACTCATTTTTTTTCTCGAAAACATGGAGGACACAGCCCGTTCAGAGCTTGTATTTTGGTACCATCGATAAGTCTGCCCACCCCATTCTTTCAGTAGATGCTCTCATACATCATTGTGGAATTGGCCAAATGTGAACCCTAAAGCTCTAAGATACCCTATCCCTGAACTTATTGAGCTGTTGCATCAGGCATTGTGTCCTGCAAGGTTTGCAGTGGCGAGATGGCTCGCTGGGCCCTACCACCTTGGGGATAGCTCGCTGGAACCCAAGGTGTACATATGCCTTGAGCGGACCGGCAGGCTTGTGCTTGCTAAGGCAGCACATATACTAAAATTGGATCGATACAGAGAAGATTAGCATGGCCCCTGCGAAAGGATGACACGCAAATTCGTGAAGCGCTCCATATTTTTGCAGCTGTGATCAAGCCTGCTTCACTGGACTTGATTCATCCCCTCATGCCACTCTTTATTTTCATTCTTGTTCTCCTGTGTCAAGAACTGGTGCATCTCCAATGTCTATAGGGCACTCTCAGTTTCCCTGCCAACTCTTTATTTTTTCAATGCTTGTTCGCTGGGGCCATTGACGAGTGTGTCCACTCCCTTTCTTTAGCAGATGCCGTTGGGGAACAGGGTGTGAATCCATAGGCGATATATTTTCCCTTCAAGGTTGAGTCACAGAACATCACTGGAATAAAACAGTACGTCCACACAGAGCCAACTTGAGCTAAAATAAACTTCTACTTGTGATTCATTTTCAAATTTGTATCATATAGTAACCAGCGGTGCTGTAAATGCCTAAAGAGTTACATATGCCCAGTAGGCATCCGTGTAAACGGCTACATGTGGTGTGATTGAACTTCAAGAACCTAGGCACAGTTGCCAGTTGTCCAGAAATCATGAGAACAGCAAAATGAAAATACACAACAGCAACCCATCAAAGTCTACAACTCTTGATTAGTTGGATTACATGATAGCCCAATTAATGAATTACAAAATGTGTGAATATTTATGCTACGGAAGGCAGGCTACTCTAATAAACAAGGTTTGCAAAGTGGTGAAATGGCTCTCTGGGCCCTACCACCTTGGTGAGGACTTGCTGGGACCCCAGGGGTACATATGCCTCAAATGAGTCGTGCTTTTTCGCCACGTTCAGGCAGTCCCCATGCTGAAAGTAGACCGATTCAGAGAAAAAAATCATCAATTCAAGAAAAAATATGTGAAGTCCTTCACGTTTTTTGCTACGCCTGGCCGAGGGTCTATGCCTCAATGTCTCCAGAGGATTAACTCCTCCTGCTGCAGATCGTGTCCAGTTGCATCGAGTGAATGCAACCTTGGCACAGACAGCAAAGCACTTTCCGTTTTTCTGCCAACTCATTTTTTTTTCTCGAAAACATGGAGGACACAGCCCGTTCAGAGCTGTATTTTGGTACCATCGATAAGTCGTGCTTTTTCGCCACGTTAAGGCAGTCCCCATGCTGAAAGTAGACCGATTCAGAGAAAAAAATCATCAATTCACGAAAAAATATGTGAAGTCCTTCACGTTTTTTTCTACGCCTGGCCGAGGGTCTATGCCTCAATGTCTCCAGAGGATTAACTCCTCCTGCTGCAGATCGTGTCCAGTTGCATCGAGTGCATGCAACCTTGGCACAGACAGAAAAGCACTTTCCGTTTTTCTGCCAACTCATTTTTTTTCTCGAAAACATGGAGGACACAGCCCGTTCAGAGCTTGTATTTTGGTACCATCGATAAGTCTGCCCACCCCATTCTTTCAGTAGATGCTCTCATACATCATTGTGGAATTGGCCAAATGTGAACCCTAAAGCTCTAAGATACCCTATCCCTGAACTTATTGAGCTGTTGCATCAGGCATTGTGTCCTGCAAGGTTTGCAGTGGCGAGATGGCTCGCTGGGCCCTACCACCTTGGGGATAGCTCGCTGGAACCCAAGGTGTACATATGCCTTGAGCGGACCGGCAGGCTTGTGCTTGCTAAGGCAGCACATATACTAAAATTGGATCGATACAGAGAAGATTAGCATGGCCCCTGCGAAAGGATGACACGCAAATTCGTGAAGCGCTCCATATTTTTGCAGCTGTGATCAAGCCTGCTTCACTGGACTTGATTCATCCCCTCATGCCACTCTTTATTTTCATTCTTGTTCTCCTGTGTCAAGAACTGGTGCATCTCCAATGTCTATAGGGCACTCTCAGTTTCCCTGCCAACTCTTTATTTTTTCAATGCTTGTTCGCTGGGGCCATTGACGAGTGTGTCCACTCCCTTTCTTTAGCAGATGCCGTTGGGGAACAGGGTGTGAATCCATAGGCGATATATTTTCCCTTCAAGGTTGAGTCACAGAACATCACTGGAATAAAACAGTACGTCCACACAGAGCCAACTTGAGCTAAAATAAACTTCTACTTGTGATTCATTTTCAAATTTGTATCATATAGTAACCAGCGGTGCTGTAAATACCTAAAGAGTTACATATGCCCAGTAGGCATCCGTGTAAACGGCTACATGTGGTGTGATTGAACTTCAAGAACCTAGGCACAGTTGCCAGTTGTCCAGAAATCATGAGAACAGCAAAATGAAAATACACAACAGCAACCCATCAAAGTCTACAACTCTTGATTAGTTGGATTACATGATAGCCCAATTAATGAATTACAAAATGTGTGAATATTTATGCTACGGAAGGCAGGCTACTCTAATAAACAAGGTTTGCAAAGTGGTGAAATGGCTCTCTGGGCCCTACCACCTTGGTGAGGACTTGCTGGGACCCCAGGGGTACATATGCCTCAAATGAGTCGTGCTTTTTCGCCACGTTAAGGCAGTCCCCCATGCTGAAAGTAGACCGATTCAGAGAAAAAAATCATCAATTCAAGAAAAAATATGTGAAGTCCTTCACGTTTTTTTCTACGCCTGGCCGAGGGTCTATGCCTCAATGTCTCCAGAGGATTAACTCCTCCTGCTGCAGATCGTGTCCAGTTGCATCGAGTGAATGCAACCTTGGCACAGACAGCAAAGCACTTTCCGTTTTTCTGCCAACTCATTTTTTTTTCTCGAAAACATGGAGGACACAGCCCGTTCAGAGCTGTATTTTGGTACCATCGATAAGTCGTGCTTTTTCACCACGTTAAGGCAGTCCCCATGCTGAAAGTAGACCGATTCAGAGAAAAAAATCATCAATTAACGAAAAAATATGTGAAGTCCTTCACGTTTTTTTCTACGCCTGGCCGAGGGTCTATGCCTCAATGTCTCCAGAGGATTAACTCCTCCTGCTGCAGATCGTGTCCAGTTGCATCGAGTGCATGCAACCTTGGCACAGACAGAAAAGCACTTTCCGTTTTTCTGCCAACTCATTTTTTTTCTCGAAAACATGGAGGACACAGCCCGTTCAGAGCTTGTATTTTGGTACCATCGATAAGTCTGCCCACCCCATTCTTTCAGTAGATGCTCTCATACATCATTGAGGAATTGGCCAAATGTGAACCCTAAAGCTCTAAGATACCCTATCCCTGAACTTATTGAGCTGTTGCATCAGGCATTGTGTCCTGCAAGGTTTGCAGTGGCGAGATGGCTCGCTGGGCCCTACCACCTTGGGGATAGCTCGCTGGAACCCAAGGTGTACATATGCCTTGAGCGGACCAGCAGGCTTGTGCTTGCTAAGGCAGCACATATACTAAAATTGGAACGATACAGAGAAGATTAGCATGGCCCCTGCGAAAGGATGACACGCAAATTCGTGAAGCGCTCCATATTTTTGCAGCTGCGATCAAGCCTGCTTCACTGGACTTGATTCATCCCCTCATGCCACTCTTTATTTTCATTCTTGTTCTCCTGTGTCAAGAACTGGTGCATCTCCAATGTCTATAGGGCACTCTCAGTTTCCCTGCCAACTCTTTATTTTTTCAATGCTTGTTCGCTGGGGCCATTGACGAGTGTGTCCACTCCCTTTCTTTAGCAGATGCCGTTGGGGAACAGGGTGTGAACCCATAGGCGATATATTTTCCCTTCAAGGTTGAGTCACAGAACATCACTGGAATAAAACAGTACGTCCACACAGAGCCAACTTGAGCTAAAATAAACTTCTACTTGTGATTCATTTTCAAATTTGTATCATATAGTAACCAGCGGTGCTGTAAATACCTAAAGAGTTACATATGCCCAGTAGGCATCCGTGTAAACGGCTACATGTGGTGTGATTGAACTTCAAGAACCTAGGCACAGTTGCCAGTTGTCCAGAAATCATGAGAACAGCAAAATGAAAATACACAACAGCAACCCATCAAAGTCTACAACTCTTGATTAGTTGGATTACATGATAGCCCAATTAATGAATTACAAAATGTGTGAATATTTATGCTACGGAAGGCAGGCTACTCTAATAAACAAGGTTTGCAAAGTGGTGAAATGGCTCTCTGGGCCCTACCACCTTGGTGAGGACTTGCTGGGACCCCAGGGGTACATATGCCTCAAATGAGTTGTGCTTTTTCGCCACGTTAAGGCAGTCCCCCATGCTGAAAGTAGACCGATTCAGAGAAAAAAATCATCAATTCAAGAAAAAATATGTGAAGTCCTTCACGTTTTTTTCTACGCCTGGCCGAGGGTCTATGCCTCAATGTCTCCAGAGGATTAACTCCTCCTGCTGCAGATCGTGTCCAGTTGCATCGAGTGAATGCAACCTTGGCACAGACAGCAAAGCACTTTCCGTTTTTCTGCCAACTCATTTTTTTTTCTCGAAAACATGGAGGACACAGCCCGTTCAGAGCTGTATTTTGGTACCATCGATAAGTCGTGCTTTTTCACCACGTTAAGGCAGTCCCCATGCTGAAAGTAGACCGATTCAGAGAAAAAAATCATCAATTAACGAAAAAATATGTGAAGTCCTTCACGTTTTTTTCTACGCCTGGCCGAGGGTCTATGCCTCAATGTCTCCAGAGGATTAACTCCTCCTGCTGCAGATCGTGTCCAGTTGCATCGAGTGCATGCAACCTTGGCACAGACAGAAAAGCACTTTCCGTTTTTCTGCCAACTCATTTTTTTTCTCGAAAACATGGAGGACACAGCCCGTTCAGAGCTTGTATTTTGGTACCATCGATAAGTCTGCCCACCCCATTCTTTCAGTAGATGCTCTCATACATCATTGAGGAATTGGCCAAATGTGAACCCTAAAGCTCTAAGATACCCTATCCCTGAACTTATTGAGCTGTTGCATCAGGCATTGTGTCCTGCAAGGTTTGCAGTGGCGAGATGGCTCGCTGGGCCCTACCACCTTGGGGATAGCTCGCTGGAACCCAAGGTGTACATATGCCTTGAGCGGACCAGCAGGCTTGTGCTTGCTAAGGCAGCACATATACTAAAATTGGAACGATACAGAGAAGATTAGCATGGCCCCTGCGAAAGGATGACACGCAAATTCGTGAAGCGCTCCATATTTTTGCAGCTGCGATCAAGCCTGCTTCACTGGACTTGATTCATCCCCTCATGCCACTCTTTATTTTCATTCTTGTTCTCCTGTGTCAAGAACTGGTGCATCTCCAATGTCTATAGGGCACTCTCAGTTTCCCTGCCAACTCTTTATTTTTTCAATGCTTGTTCGCTGGGGCCATTGACGAGTGTGTCCACTCCCTTTCTTTAGCAGATGCCGTTGGGGAACAGGGTGTGAACCCATAGGCGATATATTTTCCCTTCAAGGTTGAGTCACAGAACATCACTGGAATAAAACAGTACGTCCACACAGAGCCAACTTGAGCTAAAATAAACTTCTACTTGTGATTCATTTTCAAATTTGTATCATATAGTAACCAGCGGTGCTGTAAATACCTAAAGAGTTACATATGCCCAGTAGGCATCCGTGTAAACGGCTACATGTGGTGTGATTGAACTTCAAGAACCTAGGCACAGTTGCCAGTTGTCCAGAAATCATGAGAACAGCAAAATGAAAATACACAACAGCAACCCATCAAAGTCTACAACTCTTGATTAGTTGGATTACATGATAGCCCAATTAATGAATTACAAAATGTGTGAATATTTATGCTACGGAAGGCAGGCTACTCTAATAAACAAGGTTTGCAAAGTGGTGAAATGGCTCTCTGGGCCCTACCACCTTGGTGAGGACTTGCTGGGACCCCAGGGGTACATATGCCTCAAATGAGTTGTGCTTTTTCGCCACGTTAAGGCAGTCCCCCATGCTGAAAGTAGACCGATTCAGAGAAAAAAATCATCAATTCAAGAAAAAATATGTGAAGTCCTTCACGTTTTTTTCTACGCCTGGCCGAGGGTCTATGCCTCAATGTCTCCAGAGGATTAACTCCTCCTGCTGCAGATCGTGTCCAGTTGCATCGAGTGAATGCAACCTTGGCACAGACAGCAAAGCACTTTCCGTTTTTCTGCCAACTCATTTTTTTTTCTCGAAAACATGGAGGACACAGCCCGTTCAGAGCTGTATTTTGGTACCATCGATAAGTCGTGCTTTTTCGCCACGTTAAGGCAGTCCCCATGCTGAAAGTAGACCGATTCAGAGAAAAAAATCATCAATTCACGAAAAAATATGTGAAGTCCTTCACGTTTTTTTCTACGCCTGGCCGAGGGTCTATGCCTCAATGTCTCCAGAGGATTAACTCCTCCTGCTGCAGATCGTGTCCAGTTGCATCGAGTGCATGCAACCTTGGCACAGACAGAAAAGCACTTTCCGTTTTTCTGCCAACTCATTTTTTTTCTCGAAAACATGGAGGACACAGCCCGTTCAGAGCTTGTATTTTGGTACCATCGATAAGTCTGCCCACCCCATTCTTTCAGTAGATGCTCTCATACATCATTGTGGAATTGGCCAAATGTGAACCCTAAAGCTCTAAGATACCCTATCCCTGAACTTATTGAGCTGTTGCATCAGGCATTGTGTCCTGCAAGGTTTGCAGTGGCGAGATGGCTCGCTGGGCCCTACCACCTTGGGGATAGCTCGCTGGAACCCAAGGTGTACATATGCCTTGAGCGGACCGGCAGGCTTGTGCTTGCTAAGGCAGCACATATACTAAAATTGGATCGATACAGAGAAGATTAGCATGGCCCCTGCGAAAGGATGACACGCAAATTCGTGAAGCGCTCCATATTTTTGCAGCTGTGATCAAGCCTGCTTCACTGGACTTGATTCATCCCCTCATGCCACTCTTTATTTTCATTCTTGTTCTCCTGTGTCAAGAACTGGTGCATCTCCAATGTCTATAGGGCACTCTCAGTTTCCCTGCCAACTCTTTATTTTTTCAATGCTTGTTCGCTGGGGCCATTGACGAGTGTGTCCACTCCCTTTCTTTAGCAGATGCCGTTGGGGAACAGGGTGTGAATCCATAGGCGATATATTTTCCCTTCAAGGTTGAGTCACAGAACATCACTGGAATAAAACAGTACGTCCACACAGAGCCAACTTGAGCTAAAATAAACTTCTACTTGTGATTCATTTTCAAATTTGTATCATATAGTAACCAGCGGTGCTGTAAATGCCTAAAGAGTTACATATGCCCAGTAGGCATCCGTGTAAACGGCTACATGTGGTGTGATTGAACTTCAAGAACCTAGGCACAGTTGCCAGTTGTCCAGAAATCATGAGAACAGCAAAATGAAAATACACAACAGCAACCCATCAAAGTCTACAACTCTTGATTAGTTGGATTACATGATAGCCCAATTAATGAATTACAAAATGTGTGAATATTTATGCTACGGAAGGCAGGCTACTCTAATAAACAAGGTTTGCAAAGTGGTGAAATGGCTCTCTGGGCCCTACCACCTTGGTGAGGACTTGCTGGGACCCCAGGGGTACATATGCCTCAAATGAGTCGTGCTTTTTCGCCACGTTCAGGCAGTCCCCATGCTGAAAGTAGACCGATTCAGAGAAAAAAATCATCAATTCAAGAAAAAATATGTGAAGTCCTTCACGTTTTTTGCTACGCCTGGCCGAGGGTCTATGCCTCAATGTCTCCAGAGGATTAACTCCTCCTGCTGCAGATCGTGTCCAGTTGCATCGAGTGAATGCAACCTTGGCACAGACAGCAAAGCACTTTCCGTTTTTCTGCCAACTCATTTTTTTTTCTCGAAAACATGGAGGACACAGCCCGTTCAGAGCTGTATTTTGGTACCATCGATAAGTCGTGCTTTTTCGCCACGTTAAGGCAGTCCCCATGCTGAAAGTAGACCGATTCAGAGAAAAAAATCATCAATTCACGAAAAAATATGTGAAGTCCTTCACGTTTTTTTCTACGCCTGGCCGAGGGTCTATGCCTCAATGTCTCCAGAGGATTAACTCCTCCTGCTGCAGATCGTGTCCAGTTGCATCGAGTGCATGCAACCTTGGCACAGACAGAAAAGCACTTTCCGTTTTTCTGCCAACTCATTTTTTTTCTCGAAAACATGGAGGACACAGCCCGTTCAGAGCTTGTATTTTGGTACCATCGATAAGTCTGCCCACCCCATTCTTTCAGTAGATGCTCTCATACATCATTGTGGAATTGGCCAAATGTGAACCCTAAAGCTCTAAGATACCCTATCCCTGAACTTATTGAGCTGTTGCATCAGGCATTGTGTCCTGCAAGGTTTGCAGTGGCGAGATGGCTCGCTGGGCCCTACCACCTTGGGGATAGCTCGCTGGAACCCAAGGTGTACATATGCCTTGAGCGGACCGGCAGGCTTGTGCTTGCTAAGGCAGCACATATACTAAAATTGGATCGATACAGAGAAGATTAGCATGGCCCCTGCGAAAGGATGACACGCAAATTCGTGAAGCGCTCCATATTTTTGCAGCTGTGATCAAGCCTGCTTCACTGGACTTGATTCATCCCCTCATGCCACTCTTTATTTTCATTCTTGTTCTCCTGTGTCAAGAACTGGTGCATCTCCAATGTCTATAGGGCACTCTCAGTTTCCCTGCCAACTCTTTATTTTTTCAATGCTTGTTCGCTGGGGCCATTGACGAGTGTGTCCACTCCCTTTCTTTAGCAGATGCCGTTGGGGAACAGGGTGTGAATCCATAGGCGATATATTTTCCCTTCAAGGTTGAGTCACAGAACATCACTGGAATAAAACAGTACGTCCACACAGAGCCAACTTGAGCTAAAATAAACTTCTACTTGTGATTCATTTTCAAATTTGTATCATATAGTAACCAGCGGTGCTGTAAATGCCTAAAGAGTTACATATGCCCAGTAGGCATCCGTGTAAACGGCTACATGTGGTGTGATTGAACTTCAAGAACCTAGGCACAGTTGCCAGTTGTCCAGAAATCATGAGAACAGCAAAATGAAAATACACAACAGCAACCCATCAAAGTCTACAACTCTTGATTAGTTGGATTACATGATAGCCCAATTAATGAATTACAAAATGTGTGAATATTTATGCTACGGAAGGCAGGCTACTCTAATAAACAAGGTTTGCAAAGTGGTGAAATGGCTCTCTGGGCCCTACCACCTTGGTGAGGACTTGCTGGGACCCCAGGGGTACATATGCCTCAAATGAGTCGTGCTTTTTCGCCACGTTCAGGCAGTCCCCATGCTGAAAGTAGACCGATTCAGAGAAAAAAATCATCAATTCAAGAAAAAATATGTGAAGTCCTTCACGTTTTTTGCTACGCCTGGCCGAGGGTCTATGCCTCAATGTCTCCAGAGGATTAACTCCTCCTGCTGCAGATCGTGTCCAGTTGCATCGAGTGAATGCAACCTTGGCACAGACAGCAAAGCACTTTCCGTTTTTCTGCCAACTCATTTTTTTTTCTCGAAAACATGGAGGACACAGCCCGTTCAGAGCTGTATTTTGGTACCATCGATAAGTCGTGCTTTTTCGCCACGTTAAGGCAGTCCCCATGCTGAAAGTAGACCGATTCAGAGAAAAAAATCATCAATTCAAGAAAAAATATGTGAAGTCCTTCACGTTTTTTTCTACGCCTGGCCGAGGGTCTATGCCTCAATGTCTCCAGAGGATTAACTCCTCCTGCTGCAGATCGTGTCCAGTTGCATCGAGTGAATGCAACCTTGGCACAGACAGCAAAGCACTTTCCGTTTTTCTGCCAACTCATTTTTTTTTCTCGAAAACATGGAGGACACAGCCCGTTCAGAGCTGTATTTTGGTACCATCGATAAGTCGTGCTTTTTCGCCACGTTAAGGCAGTCCCCATGCTGAAAGTAGACCGATTCAGAGAAAAAAATCATCAATTCACGAAAAAATATGTGAAGTCCTTCACGTTTTTTTCTACGCCTGGCCGAGGGTCTATGCCTCAATGTCTCCAGAGGATTAACTCCTCCTGCTGCAGATCGTGTCCAGTTGCATCGAGTGCATGCAACCTTGGCACAGACAGAAAAGCACTTTCCGTTTTTCTGCCAACTCATTTTTTTTCTCGAAAACATGGAGGACACAGCCCGTTCAGAGCTTGTATTTTGGTACCATCGATAAGTCTGCCCACCCCATTCTTTCAGTAGATGCTCTCATACATCATTGTGGAATTGGCCAAATGTGAACCCTAAAGCTCTAAGATACCCTATCCCTGAACTTATTGAGCTGTTGCATCAGGCATTGTGTCCTGCAAGGTTTGCAGTGGCGAGATGGCTCGCTGGGCCCTACCACCTTGGGGATAGCTCGCTGGAACCCAAGGTGTACATATGCCTTGAGCGGACCGGCAGGCTTGTGCTTGCTAAGGCAGCACATATACTAAAATTGGATCGATACAGAGAAGATTAGCATGGCCCCTGCGAAAGGATGACACGCAAATTCGTGAAGCGCTCCATATTTTTGCAGCTGTGATCAAGCCTGCTTCACTGGACTTGATTCATCCCCTCATGCCACTCTTTATTTTCATTCTTGTTCTCCTGTGTCAAGAACTGGTGCATCTCCAATGTCTATAGGGCACTCTCAGTTTCCCTGCCAACTCTTTATTTTTTCAATGCTTGTTCGCTGGGGCCATTGACGAGTGTGTCCACTCCCTTTCTTTAGCAGATGCCGTTGGGGAACAGGGTGTGAATCCATAGGCGATATATTTTCCCTTCAAGGTTGAGTCACAGAACATCACTGGAATAAAACAGTACGTCCACACAGAGCCAACTTGAGCTAAAATAAACTTCTACTTGTGATTCATTTTCAAATTTGTATCATATAGTAACCAGCGGTGCTGTAAATGCCTAAAGAGTTACATATGCCCAGTAGGCATCCGTGTAAACGGCTACATGTGGTGTGATTGAACTTCAAGAACCTAGGCACAGTTGCCAGTTGTCCAGAAATCATGAGAACAGCAAAATGAAAATACACAACAGCAACCCATCAAAGTCTACAACTCTTGATTAGTTGGATTACATGATAGCCCAATTAATGAATTACAAAATGTGTGAATATTTATGCTACGGAAGGCAGGCTACTCTAATAAACAAGGTTTGCAAAGTGGTGAAATGGCTCTCTGGGCCCTACCACCTTGGTGAGGACTTGCTGGGACCCCAGGGGTACATATCCCTCAAATGAGTCGTGCTTTTTCGCCACGTTCAGGCAGTCCCCATGCTGAAAGTAGACCGATTCAGAGAAAAAAATCATCAATTCAAGAAAAAATATGTGAAGTCCTTCACGTTTTTTGCTACGCCTGGCCGAGGGTCTATGCCTCAATGTCTCCAGAGGATTAACTCCTCCTGCTGCAGATCGTGTCCAGTTGCATCGAGTGAATGCAACCTTGGCACAGACAGCAAAGCACTTTCCGTTTTTCTGCCAACTCATTTTTTTTTCTCGAAAACATGGAGGACACAGCCCGTTCAGAGCTGTATTTTGGTACCATCGATAAGTCGTGCTTTTTCGCCACGTTAAGGCAGTCCCCATGCTGAAAGTAGACCGATTCAGAGAAAAAAATCATCAATTCACGAAAAAATATGTGAAGTCCTTCACGTTTTTTTCTACGCCTGGCCGAGGGTCTATGCCTCAATGTCTCCAGAGGATTAACTCCTCCTGCTGCAGATCGTGTCCAGTTGCATCGAGTGAATGCAACCTTGGCACAGACAGCAAAGCACTTTCCGTTTTTCTGCCAACTCATTTTTTTTTCTCGAAAACATGGAGGACACAGCCCGTTCAGAGCTGTATTTTGGTACCATCGATAAGTCGTGCTTTTTCGCCACGTTAAGGCAGTCCCCATGCTGAAAGTAGACCGATTCAGAGAAAAAAATCATCAATTCACGAAAAAATATGTGAAGTCCTTCACGTTTTTTTCTACGCCTGGCCGAGGGTCTATGCCTCAATGTCTCCAGAGGATTAACTCCTCCTGCTGCAGATCGTGTCCAGTTGCATCGAGTGCATGCAACCTTGGCACAGACAGAAAAGCACTTTCCGTTTTTCTGCCAACTCATTTTTTTTCTCGAAAACATGGAGGACACAGCCCGTTCAGAGCTTGTATTTTGGTACCATCGATAAGTCTGCCCACCCCATTCTTTCAGTAGATGCTCTCATACATCATTGTGGAATTGGCCAAATGTGAACCCTAAAGCTCTAAGATACCCTATCCCTGAACTTATTGAGCTGTTGCATCAGGCATTGTGTCCTGCAAGGTTTGCAGTGGCGAGATGGCTCGCTGGGCCCTACCACCTTGGGGATAGCTCGCTGGAACCCAAGGTGTACATATGCCTTGAGCGGACCGGCAGGCTTGTGCTTGCTAAGGCAGCACATATACTAAAATTGGATCGATACAGAGAAGATTAGCATGGCCCCTGCGAAAGGATGACACGCAAATTCGTGAAGCGCTCCATATTTTTGCAGCTGTGATCAAGCCTGCTTCACTGGACTTGATTCATCCCCTCATGCCACTCTTTATTTTCATTCTTGTTCTCCTGTGTCAAGAACTGGTGCATCTCCAATGTCTATAGGGCACTCTCACTTTCCCTGCCAACTCTTTATTTTTTCAATGCTTGTTCGCTGGGGCCATTGACGAGTGTGTCCACTCCCTTTCTTTAGCAGATGCCGTTGGGGAACAGGGTGTGAATCCATAGGCGATATATTTTCCCTTCAAGGTTGAGTCACAGAACATCACTGGAATAAAACAGTACGTCCACACAGAGCCAACTTGAGCTAAAATAAACTTCTACTTGTGATTCATTTTCAAATTTGTATCATATAGTAACCAGCGGTGCTGTAAATGCCTAAAGAGTTACATATGCCCAGTAGGCATCCGTGTAAACGGCTACATGTGGTGTGATTGAACTTCAAGAACCTAGGCACAGTTGCCAGTTGTCCAGAAATCATGAGAACAGCAAAATGAAAATACACAACAGCAACCCATCAAAGTCTACAACTCTTGATTAGTTGGATTACATGATAGCCCAATTAATGAATTACAAAATGTGTGAATATTTATGCTACGGAAGGCAGGCTACTCTAATAAACAAGGTTTGCAAAGTGGTGAAATGGCTCTCTGGGCCCTACCACCTTGGTGAGGACTTGCTGGGACCCCAGGGGTACATATGCCTCAAATGAGTCGTGCTTTTTCGCCACGTTCAGGCAGTCCCCATGCTGAAAGTAGACCGATTCAGAGAAAAAAATCATCAATTCAAGAAAAAATATGTGAAGTCCTTCACGTTTTTTGCTACGCCTGGCCGAGGGTCTATGCCTCAATGTCTCCAGAGGATTAACTCCTCCTGCTGCAGATCGTGTCCAGTTGCATCGAGTGAATGCAACCTTGGCACAGACAGCAAAGCACTTTCCGTTTTTCTGCCAACTCATTTTTTTTTCTCGAAAACATGGAGGACACAGCCCGTTCAGAGCTGTATTTTGGTACCATCGATAAGTCGTGCTTTTTCGCCACGTTAAGGCAGTCCCCATGCTGAAAGTAGACCGATTCAGAGAAAAAAATCATCAATTCACGAAAAAATATGTGAAGTCCTTCACGTTTTTTTCTACGCCTGGCCGAGGGTCTATGCCTCAATGTCTCCAGAGGATTAACTCCTCCTGCTGCAGATCGTGTCCAGTTGCATCGAGTGAATGCAACCTTGGCACAGACAGCAAAGCACTTTCCGTTTTTCTGCCAACTCATTTTTTTTTCTCGAAAACATGGAGGACACAGCCCGTTCAGAGCTGTATTTTGGTACCATCGATAAGTCGTGCTTTTTCGCCACGTTAAGGCAGTCCCCATGCTGAAAGTAGACCGATTCAGAGAAAAAAATCATCAATTCACGAAAAAATATGTGAAGTCCTTCACGTTTTTTTCTACGCCTGGCCGAGGGTCTATGCCTCAATGTCTCCAGAGGATTAACTCCTCCTGCTGCAGATCGTGTCCAGTTGCATCGAGTGCATGCAACCTTGGCACAGACAGAAAAGCACTTTCCGTTTTTCTGCCAACTCATTTTTTTTCTCGAAAACATGGAGGACACAGCCCGTTCAGAGCTTGTATTTTGGTACCATCGATAAGTCTGCCCACCCCATTCTTTCAGTAGATGCTCTCATACATCATTGTGGAATTGGCCAAATGTGAACCCTAAAGCTCTAAGATACCCTATCCCTGAACTTATTGAGCTGTTGCATCAGGCATTGTGTCCTGCAAGGTTTGCAGTGGCGAGATGGCTCGCTGGGCCCTACCACCTTGGGGATAGCTCGCTGGAACCCAAGGTGTACATATGCCTTGAGCGGACCGGCAGGCTTGTGCTTGCTAAGGCAGCACATATACTAAAATTGGATCGATACAGAGAAGATTAGCATGGCCCCTGCGAAAGGATGACACGCAAATTCGTGAAGCGCTCCATATTTTTGCAGCTGTGATCAAGCCTGCTTCACTGGACTTGATTCATCCCCTCATGCCACTCTTTATTTTCATTCTTGTTCTCCTGTGTCAAGAACTGGTGCATCTCCAATGTCTATAGGGCACTCTCAGTTTCCCTGCCAACTCTTTATTTTTTCAATGCTTGTTCGCTGGGGCCATTGACGAGTGTGTCCACTCCCTTTCTTTAGCAGATGCCGTTGGGGAACAGGGTGTGAATCCATAGGCGATATATTTTCCCTTCAAGGTTGAGTCACAGAACATCACTGGAATAAAACAGTACGTCCACACAGAGCCAACTTGAGCTAAAATAAACTTCTACTTGTGATTCATTTTCAAATTTGTATCATATAGTAACCAGCGGTGCTGTAAATGCCTAAAGAGTTACATATGCCCAGTAGGCATCCGTGTAAACGGCTACATGTGGTGTGATTGAACTTCAAGAACCTAGGCACAGTTGCCAGTTGTCCAGAAATCATGAGAACAGCAAAATGAAAATACACAACAGCAACCCATCAAAGTCTACAACTCTTGATTAGTTGGATTACATGATAGCCCAATTAATGAATTACAAAATGTGTGAATATTTATGCTACGGAAGGCAGGCTACTCTAATAAACAAGGTTTGCAAAGTGGTGAAATGGCTCTCTGGGCCCTACCACCTTGGTGAGGACTTGCTGGGACCCCAGGGGTACATATGCCTCAAATGAGTCGTGCTTTTTCGCCACGTTCAGGCAGTCCCCATGCTGAAAGTAGACCGATTCAGAGAAAAAAATCATCAATTCAAGAAAAAATATGTGAAGTCCTTCACGTTTTTTGCTACGCCTGGCCGAGGGTCTATGCCTCAATGTCTCCAGAGGATTAACTCCTCCTGCTGCAGATCGTGTCCAGTTGCATCGAGTGAATGCAACCTTGGCACAGACAGCAAAGCACTTTCCGTTTTTCTGCCAACTCATTTTTTTTTCTCGAAAACATGGAGGACACAGCCCGTTCAGAGCTGTATTTTGGTACCATCGATAAGTCGTGCTTTTTCGCCACGTTAAGGCAGTCCCCATGCTGAAAGTAGACCGATTCAGAGAAAAAAATCATCAATTCACGAAAAAATATGTGAAGTCCTTCACGTTTTTTTCTACGCCTGGCCGAGGGTCTATGCCTCAATGTCTCCAGAGGATTAACTCCTCCTGCTGCAGATCGTGTCCAGTTGCATCGAGTGAATGCAACCTTGGCACAGACAGCAAAGCACTTTCCGTTTTTCTGCCAACTCATTTTTTTTTCTCGAAAACATGGAGGACACAGCCCGTTCAGAGCTGTATTTTGGTACCATCGATAAGTCGTGCTTTTTCGCCACGTTAAGGCAGTCCCCATGCTGAAAGTAGACCGATTCAGAGAAAAAAATCATCAATTCACGAAAAAATATGTGAAGTCCTTCACGTTTTTTTCTACGCCTGGCCGAGGGTCTATGCCTCAATGTCTCCAGAGGATTAACTCCTCCTGCTGCAGATCGTGTCCAGTTGCATCGAGTGCATGCAACCTTGGCACAGACAGAAAAGCACTTTCCGTTTTTCTGCCAACTCATTTTTTTTCTCGAAAACATGGAGGACACAGCCCGTTCAGAGCTTGTATTTTGGTACCATCGATAAGTCTGCCCACCCCATTCTTTCAGTAGATGCTCTCATACATCATTGTGGAATTGGCCAAATGTGAACCCTAAAGCTCTAAGATACCCTATCCCTGAACTTATTGAGCTGTTGCATCAGGCATTGTGTCCTGCAAGGTTTGCAGTGGCGAGATGGCTCGCTGGGCCCTACCACCTTGGGGATAGCTCGCTGGAACCCAAGGTGTACATATGCCTTGAGCGGACCGGCAGGCTTGTGCTTGCTAAGGCAGCACATATACTAAAATTGGATCGATACAGAGAAGATTAGCATGGCCCCTGCGAAAGGATGACACGCAAATTCGTGAAGCGCTCCATATTTTTGCAGCTGTGATCAAGCCTGCTTCACTGGACTTGATTCATCCCCTCATGCCACTCTTTATTTTCATTCTTGTTCTCCTGTGTCAAGAACTGGTGCATCTCCAATGTCTATAGGGCACTCTCAGTTTCCCTGCCAACTCTTTATTTTTTCAATGCTTGTTCGCTGGGGCCATTGACGAGTGTGTCCACTCCCTTTCTTTAGCAGATGCCGTTGGGGAACAGGGTGTGAATCCATAGGCGATATATTTTCCCTTCAAGGTTGAGTCACAGAACATCACTGGAATAAAACAGTACGTCCACACAGAGCCAACTTGAGCTAAAATAAACTTCTACTTGTGATTCATTTTCAAATTTGTATCATATAGTAAC
>NW_028118307.1:0-58000 GCF_965113295.1 Leuciscus leuciscus | reverse complement strand
GTTGCTAGGGTCTTTTGGGTGGTTGCTAGGGTGTTGCTAAGCGGTTGCTAAGGTATTTTGGGTGGTTGCTGGGCGGTTGAAAGGATATTTTCAGTGGTTGCTATGGTCTTATGGGTGGTTGTTAGGGTGTTCTGGGTGGTTGCTAGGATGTTATGGTTGATTACTAGGGTGTTCTGGGTGGTTGCTAGGCGATTGCTAGGGTCTTCTGGGTGGTTGGCTATGGTGTTATGGATGGTTACTAGGGTGTTTTGGGTGGTTGCTAGGGTGTTGCTAGATGGTTGCTAGGGTGTTCTGGGTGGTTGCTATGGTGTTGCTAGGCGGTTGCTAGGGTGTTCTGGGTGGTTGGCTATGGTGTTATGGATGGTTACTAGGGTGTTCTGGGTGGTTGCTAGGCGATTGCTAGGGTCTTCTGGGTGGTTGGCTATGGTGTTATGGATGGTTACTAGGGTGTTTTGGGTGGTTGCTAGGGTGTTGCTAGATGGTTGCTAGGGTGTTCTGGGTGGTTGCTATGGTGTTGCTAGGCGGTTGCTAGGGTGTTCTGGGTGGTTGGCTATGGTGTTATGGATGGTTACTAGGGTGTTCTGGGTGGTTGCTAGGCGATTGCTAGGGTCTTCTGGGTGGTTGGCTATGGTGTTATGGATGGTTACTAGGGTGTTTTGGGTGGTTGCTAGGGTGTTGCTAGATGGTTGCTAGGGTGTTCTGGGTGGTTGCTAGGCGGTTGCTAGGGTGTTCTGGGTGGTTGGCTATGGTGTTATGGATGGTTACTAGGGTGTTCTGGGTGGTTGCTAGGCAATTGCTAGGGTCTTCTGGGTGGTTGGCTATGGTGTTATGGATGGTTACTAGGGTGTTTTGGGTGGTTGCTAGGGTGTTGCTAGATGGTTGCTAGGGTGTTCTGGGTGGTTGCTATGGTGTTGCTAGGCGGTTTCTAGGGTATTTTGGGTGGTTGTTAGGGTGTTCTGGGTGGTTGCTAGGATGTTATGGTTGATTACTAGGGTGTTCTGGGTGGTTGCTAGGCGATTGCTAGGGTCTTCTGGGTGGTTGGCTATGGCGTTATGGATGGTTACTAGGGTGTTTTGGGTGGTTGCTAGGCGGTTGCTAGGGTGTTGCTAGGTGGTTGCTAAGATATTTTGGTCGGTTGCTAGGGTTTTGCTAGCGGTTGCTAAGGTATTTTGGGTGGTTGCTAGGGTGTTGCTATGGTGTTGCTAGGGTATTCTGGGTGGTTGCTTAGGTGTTGCTAGGCGGTTGCTAAGGTATTCTGGGTGGTTGCAAGGCGGTTGCTAGGGTATTTTGGGTGGTTGCTAGGGTCTTTTGGGTGGTTTCTAGGCGGTTGCTAGGCGGTTGCTAAGGTATTCTGGGTGGTTGCTAGGCGGTTGCTAAGATATTTTGGGTGGTTGCTAGGGTGTTGCTAGGTGGTTGCTAGGGTATTCTGGGTGGTTGCTAGGATATTTTCAGTGGTTGCTATGGTCTATTGGGTGGTTGATATATCCATCTATCTACTTCAAACTATTTTAAACTTCAAACTACTTTAAACTTTAAGATAATTTAAACTTCAAACTACTAAATTTACTTCATTTTAACTTATAAACTGTAACGCATATAAACTCTGAGTGTGTAAGTGTTATCGAGTTAATGTGTGTGTGTGTGTGTGTGTGTGTGTGTAACCGCCTAGAACACAATAGCAACCCCTGAGAACACCCTAGCAACCGCCTAGCAACCACCCAGAACACCCTAGCAACCACCCAAAATACCTTTGCAACCACCTAGCAACCACCCAGGACACCATAGCAACCACCCAGAACACCCTAGCAACCACCCAGAATAACTTAGAACACCCTAGCAACACCATATCAACCACTCAGAACACCCTAGCAACTGCCTAACAACCACCCAGAACACCCTAGCAACACCATAGCAACCACACAGAACACCGTAGCAACCACCCAAAATACCTTAGAAAACCCTAGTAACTCCATAGCAACCAGTCAGAACACCCTAGTAACCACCCAAAATACCTCAGAACACCCTAGCAACTGCCTAGAAACCACCCAAAAGACCTTAACAACCACTCAAAATATCCTAGCAACCGCCTAGCAACCACCCAGAACACCCTAGCAACCACCCAAAATACCTTAGCAACCGCCTAGCAACACCCTTGCAACCACCCAAAATACCTTAGAACACCCTAGAAACCACTCAGAACACACTAGCAACCACCCAAAATACCTTAGAACCACCCAAAAGACCCTAGCAACCACCCAAAACAACCTAGCAACCACCCAAAAGACCCTAGCAACCACCCAGGACACCCTAGCAACCACCTAGCAACCACCCAGAACACCATAGCAACTACCCATAACATCCTAGCAAACGCCTAGCAAAAAACGTTCTGCTCCAAACTTTCTCAAGCCAACTTAAAGTTTGTCTCGACGAACTTTCCCATCTATTTATTCTTCTTCTTCTGAGACAAAAATTTAGAGCTTTAACTCTACATACTCCAAACTCGGCTAAGACCTTCAGACTATTCTGACTCTGTATGCTATATCTTTTCTAACTGATCGGACTTACGGTTTTACTAAAAATGACGATCAAAACTCTGAAAAACTCCCATTGACTTAACATTGTGGAATGTTTTCATTTTCAAACTGACCAACCGACAAAAATTCAAATCTAAACACCTTGAAGACTAAACCAAACTGCCGTTCTATACTATATGAGCCATTGAGACTCATTTAAACTAATAAACACATCTGTCTACTTCAAACTAAATTAAACTTCAAACTAAATTAAACTTTAAACTTCAAACTAAATTAAACTTTAAACTTCAAACTAAATTTAAACTTTAAACTAATTTAAACTTCAAACTACTAAATTTACTTCATTTAAACTTATAAACCCTAGCAACCACCTAACGACAACCCAAAATACCTTAGCAACACCATAACAACCCCCCAGAACACCCTAGCAACCGTCTAGCAACCACCAAAAATATCCTAGCAACCACCTAGCAACCATCCAGAACACCCTAGTAACCACCCATAACACCCTAGCAACCGCCTCAACCACCCAAAAGACCATAGCAACCACTGAAAATATCCTAGTAACCACCCAGAACTCCATTGCAACCGCCTAGCAACACCATAGCAACCACCCAGAACAGCCTAGCAACCGCCTATAAACACCCTAGCAACCACTGAAAATATCCTAGCAACCACCCAGAACATCATTGCAACCGCCTAGCAACCACCAAGAATACATTAGCAACCGCCTAGCAACACCATAGCAACCACCCAGAACAGCTTAGCAACCGCCTAGAAACACCCTAGCAACCACCCAAAATACCATAGCAACCACCCAGAACACCCTAGCAACCACCCAAAAGACCCTAGCAACCGCCTAGCAACCACCAAAAATATCCTAGCAACCGCCTAGCAACCATCCAGAACACCCTAGTAACCACCCATAACACCCTAGCAACCGCCTCAACCACCCAAAAGACCATAGCAACCACTGAAAATATCCTAGCAACCACCCAGAACTCCATTGCAACCGCCTAGCAACCACCAAGAATACATTAGCAACCGCCTAGCAACACCATAGAAACCACCCAGAACAGCCTAGCAACCGCCTAGAAACACCCTAGCAACCACCCAAAATACCTTAGCAACACCATAGCAACTGCCTAGCAACCACCCAGAACACCCTAGCAACCACCTAGCAACCACCCAAAAGACCCTGGCAACAACCCATAATATCCTAGCAACCACCCAGAACACACTAGCAACCACCTAGCAACCACCCAAAATACCTTAACAACCGCCTAGCAACACCATAACAACCACCCAGAACACCCTAGCAACCGCCAAGCAACCACCCAAAACACCCTAGCAACCGCCTAGCAACCACCTAGCAACACCCTAGCAACCACCCAAAATATCTTAGCAACCGCCTCAACCACCCAAAAGACCATAGCAACCACTAAAAATATCCTAGCAACCACCCAGAACTCCATTGCAACCGCCTAGCAACCACCAAGAATACATTAGCAACCGCCTAGCAACACCATAGCAACCACCCAGAACGCCTAGCAACCGCCTATAAACACCCTAGCAACCACTGAAAATATCCTAGCAACCACCCAGAACACCATTGCAACCGCCTAGCAACCACCAAGAACACCCTAGCAACCACCTAGCAACCACCCAAAAGACACTGCTAACCACCCATAATATCCTAGCAACCACCCAGAACACCATTGCAACCGCCTAGCAACCACCAACAACACCCTAGCAACCACCTAGCAACCACCCAAAAGACACTGCTAACCACCCATAATATCCTAGCAACCACCCAGAGTACCTTAGCAACCGCTTAACAACACCATAGCAATCACCCAGAACACCCTAGCAACCTCCTAGCAACACCCTAGCAACCGCCTAGCAACCACCCAAAATGCCTTAGCAACTGCCTAGCAACAACATAGCAACCACCCAGAACACCCAGGCAACCGCCTAGAAACCACCCAGAATACCCTAGCAACCGCCTAGCAACACCATTACGACCACCCATAACATCCTAGCAACTGTCTAGCAAAAACCATTCTGGTCCAAACTTTCTCAAGCCAACTTAAAGTTTGTCTTGACGAACTTTCGCATCTAATTATTATTACTATTATTATCTTAATAATTCTATTATTATTTCTGGTCAAAGGTTCCCTAAAAAGTTTTTAAACTATGTAAAATTATAGACTCCATCTGATGATAAATATGTCTAACCTCTCCGTCAAAATTTTCTAGTGACGGGTCACATCAAAATTTTTTAAATGGCCCAAGTGCGATTCTTGTTGCAATAGTCTGTTAACATTGGCTCAATGAGAAATACGTCAGACTAATAGAATTTTTTTTACAGTGTAACACAAGAAAGAGTCCACTAGTATATATAGAAAGGTCAAGTTTCGAGTACTCCTTGGCCAGAAAAAAATTCAGTATGTCAAAAATGGACTTTTGTCAGGATGGAATAACATCTTTAAGGACTCTTTGGCCAGAAATATGTTCAGTACGTCAAAAGCGTACCATTGTAATAACATTATGTGCTTTGCACAAACGATCTAATGTTGAGCATCATTAAAGAAACATAGGCTATGCCTATGCACTTCTTGCATTGCATTGCACTAACGATCTAACGTTGTGCACTTGAAGCATAACATACAGATTATGCACTTCTCGCATTGCAGTGCATTGCACACCAGAACAAAATCATTCCCAGGTTCATTATGAGTGTTATTGCATTGCATTGCACAAACGATCTAACGTTGTGCACTGAAGAATAACATACAGGTTATGCACTTTTTACATTGCATTAAATTGCACACCAGAACTAACTCATTCCCATGTTCAAAGAAGAGATAAAGTGTGTTGTTGCATTGCATTGCACTAACGATCTAACGTTGTGCACTGAAGAATAACATATGTTACGCACTTTTTACAATGCATTAAAATGCACACCAGAACTAAATCATTCCAATGTTGATTAAAGACATAACGTGTGTTGTTGCATTGCATTGCACTAACGATCTAACGTTGTTTACTGAAGAGTAACATATAGGTTATGCACTTCTTACATTGCATTGCATTGCACACCGGAACAAACTCATTCCCATGTTCATTAAAGACATAACGTGTGTTGATCTGACACACAACACACAATCTGACGTTGTGCACTGAATAACAATATGCACTTTTCGCATTGCATTACATTGCACACCAGAACTAACTCATTCCCATGTTGATTAAAGACATAACGTGTGTTGTTGCATTGCATTGCATTGCATTGCATTGCATTGCATTGCATTGCATTGCATTGCATTGTATTGCATTGCATTGCACTAAAGGTCTAACGTTGTGAACTGAAAAATAACACATGTACTTTTCGCATTGCATTGCATTGCATTACATTGCATTGCATGGCATTGCACTGCACTAACGATCTGACGTTGTGCACTGAATAACAATATGCACTTTTCGCATTGCATTGCAACCAGAACTAACTCATTCCCATTTTGATTAAAGACATAACGTGTGTTGTTGCATTGTATTGCATTGCATTGCATTGCATTGCATTGCATTGCATTGCATTGCATTGCATTGCTTTTGCACTGCATTGCATTTCATTGCACTAACGATCTAACGTTGAGCACTGAAGAATAACATATAGGTTATGCACTTTTTGCATTGCATTGCACACCAGATCAAAATTCCCATGTTCATTAAAGAGATAACGTGTGTTGTTGCATTGCACTGCATTGCACTAACATAGGTCATGCACTTTTTGCATTGCATTGCATTGCACACCAGAACTAACTCATTCCCATGTTGATTAAAGACATAACGTGTGGTTGCATTGCATTGCATTGCATTGCATTGCATTGCATTGTTTTGCTTTGCACTGCATTGCATTGCATTAACGATCTAACGTTGTGCTCTGAAGAATAAAATATGCACTTTTCACATTGCATTGCATTGCACACCAGAACTAACTCATTCCCATGTTGATTAAAGACATAGCGTGTGGTTGTATTGCATTGCATTGCATTGCATTGCATTGCATTGCATTGCATTGCATTGCATTGCATTGCATTGCATTGCATTGCATTGCATTCATTGCATTCATTGCATTGCTTTGCATTGCAATGCAATGCAATGCAACCACACGTTATGTCTTTAATCAACATGGGAATGAGTTAGTTCTGGTGTGCAATGCAATGCAATGTGAAAAGTGCATATTTTATTCTTCAGTGCACAACGTTAGATCGTTAATGCAATGCAATGCAGTGCAAAGCAAAACAATGCAATGCAATGCAATGCAATGCAATGCAATGCAATGCAATGCAATGCAATGCAATGAATGCAATGCAATGCAATGCAATGCATTTTGCTTTGCAATGCATTGCATTGCATTGCATTAACGATCTAACGTTGTGCACTAAAGAATAACATATGCACTTTTCACATTGCATTGCATTGCACACCAGAACTAACTCATTCCCGTGTTCATTAAAGAGATAACGTGTTGCATTGATTTGAACAAACGATCTAACTTTGTGCACTGAATAATAACATATTGCATTGCATTGCATTGCATTGCATTGCATTGCATTGCATTCATTGCATTGCATTGCATTGTTTTGCTTTGCACTGCACTGCACTGCATTGCAATTGCATTAACGATCTAACTATGTGCACTGAAGAATAACATATGCACTTTTCACATTGCATTGCATTGCACACCAGAACTAACTCATTCCCGTGTTCATTAAATAACATATGCACTAACTCATTCCCATGTTCATTAAAGAGATAATATATGTGTTGTTGTATTGCATTGCATTGCACAAACGATCTAACGTTGTGCACTGAAGAATAACATATATTTTATGCACTTTTCGCATTGCTTTGTATTGCACACCAGAACAAAATAAATTCCATGTTCATTATAGAGCACTGAAGAATAATTATGTGCACTGAAGAATAACGTGTGTTGTTGCATTGCATTGCATTGCACAAACGATCTAACTTTGTGCACTGAAGAATGTTACTATAGGTTATGCACTTTTCGCATTGCATTGCATTGCACACCAGAACTAACTCATTGCCATGTTCATTAAAGAGAAATCTCTCTATGTCTTTAATCAACATGGGAATGAGTTAGTTCTGGTGTGCAATGCAATGCAAAAAGTACATAACCTATATGTTGTTCTTCAGTGCACAACGTTAGATCGTTAGTGCAATGAAATGCAATGCAGTGCAAAGCAATGCAATGCAATGCAATGCAATGCAATGCAACAACACACGTTATGTCTTTAATCAACAATGTGCAATGTAATGCAATGCGAAAAGTGCATATTGTTATTCAGTGCACAACGTCAGATCGTTAGTGCAATGCAATGCAATACAGTGCAAATCAATACAATGCAATGCAACAACACACGTTATGTCTTTAATCAACATGGGAATGAGTTAGTTCTGGTGTGCAATTTAATGCAATGTAAAAAGTGCATAACCTGTATGTTATTCTTCATTGCACAACGTTAGATCGTTTGTGCAATGCAAGAAGAGCATAGCCTATGTTTCTTTAATGATGCTCAACGTTAGATCCTTTGTGCAAAGCACATAATGTTATAACAATATATACATAGGTACGGTTTTGACCTACTGAACATATTTCTGGCCAAATAGTCCTTAAAGATGTTATTTCATCCTGACAAAAGTCAATTTTTGACATACTGACATTTTTTCTGGCCAAGGAGTACTCGAAACTTGACCTTTCTATATTACTAGTGGACTCTTTCTTATGTTACACTGTAAAAAAAAAATTACATCTCCAAGTCAAAAATTTCTAGTGACTGGTCACATCCAAATTTTTCACTTAGTCTGACGTATTATTTCTCATTGAGCCAATGTTAACAGACTATTGCAACAAGAATTGCACTTGGGCCAATTTAAAAATTTAGATGTGATTTAGAGTCACTAGAAAATTTTGACTTGGAGAGGTTAGACATATTTATCATCAGATGGAGTCTATAATTTTACATAGTTTAAAAACTTTTGAGAAACCTTTGACCAGAAATAATAATAGAATTATTAAGATAATAATAGTAATAATAACTAGATGCGAAAGTTCGTCGAGACAAACTTTAAGTTGGCTTGAGAAAGTTTGGACCAGAATGTTTTTTGCTAGGCAGTTGCTAGGATGTTATGGGTGGTCGTTATGGTGTTGCTAGGCGGTTGCTAGGGTATTCTGGGTGGTTTCTATGGTGTTGCTAAGCGGTTGCTAGGGTATTCTGGGTGGTTGCTAGGATGTTCTGGGTGGTTGCTATGTTGTTGCTAGGCAGTTGCTAAGGTATTTTGGGTGGTTGCTAGGGTGTTGCTAGGTGGTTGCGAGGGTATTCTGGGCGGTTGCTATGGTGTTGCTAGGCGGTTGCTAAGGTATTCTGGGTGGTTGCAAAGCGGTTGCTAGGGTATTTTGGGTGGTTGCTAGGGTATTTTGGGTGGTTGCTAGGGTATTTTGGGTGGTTGCTAGGGTCTTTTGGGTGGTTGCTAGGGTGTTGCTAAGCGGTTGCTAAGGTATTTTGGGTGGTTGCTGGGCGGTTGAAAGGATATTTTCAGTGGTTGCTATGGTCTTATGGGTGGTTGTTAGGGTGTTCTGGGTGGTTGCTAGGATGTTATGGTTGATTACTAGGGTGTTCTGGGTGGTTGCTAGGCGATTGCTAGGGTCTTCTGGGTGGTTGGCTATGGTGTTATGGATGGTTACTAGGGTGTTTTGGGTGGTTGCTAGGGTGTTGCTAGATGGTTGCTAGGGTGTTCTGGGTGGTTGCTATGGTGTTGCTAGGCGGTTGCTAGGGTGTTCTGGGTGGTTGGCTATGGTGTTATGGATGGTTACTAGGGTGTTCTGGGTGGTTGCTAGGCGATTGCTAGGGTCTTCTGGGTGGTTGGCTATGGTGTTATGGATGGTTACTAGGGTGTTTTGGGTGGTTGCTAGGGTGTTGCTAGATGGTTGCTAGGGTGTTCTGGGTGGTTGCTATGGTGTTGCTAGGCGGTTGCTAGGGTGTTCTGGGTGGTTGGCTATGGTGTTATGGATGGTTACTAGGGTGTTCTGGGTGGTTGCTAGGCGATTGCTAGGGTCTTCTGGGTGGTTGGCTATGGTGTTATGGATGGTTACTAGGGTGTTTTGGGTGGTTGCTAGGGTGTTGCTAGATGGTTGCTAGGGTGTTCTGGGTGGTTGCTAGGCGGTTGCTAGGGTGTTCTGGGTGGTTGGCTATGGTGTTATGGATGGTTACTAGGGTGTTCTGGGTGGTTGCTAGGCAATTGCTAGGGTCTTCTGGGTGGTTGGCTATGGTGTTATGGATGGTTACTAGGGTGTTTTGGGTGGTTGCTAGGGTGTTGCTAGATGGTTGCTAGGGTGTTCTGGGTGGTTGCTATGGTGTTGCTAGGCGGTTTCTAGGGTATTTTGGGTGGTTGTTAGGGTGTTCTGGGTGGTTGCTAGGATGTTATGGTTGATTACTAGGGTGTTCTGGGTGGTTGCTAGGCGATTGCTAGGGTCTTCTGGGTGGTTGGCTATGGCGTTATGGATGGTTACTAGGGTGTTTTGGGTGGTTGCTAGGCGGTTGCTAGGGTGTTGCTAGGTGGTTGCTAAGATATTTTGGGCGGTTGCTAGGGTTTTGCTAGCGGTTGCTAAGGTATTTTGGGTGGTTGCTAGGGTGTTGCTATGGTGTTGCTAGGGTATTCCGGGTGGTTGCTTAGGTGTTGCTAGGCGGTTGCTAAGGTATTCTGGGTGGTTGCAAGGCGGTTGCTAGGGTATTTTGGGTGGTTGCTAGGGTCTTTTGGGTGGTTTCTAGGCGGTTGCTAGGCGGTTGCTAAGGTATTCTGGGTGGTTGCTAGGCGGTTGCTAAGATATTTTGGGTGGTTGCTAGGGTGTTGCTAGGTGGTTGCTAGGGTATTCTGGGTGGTTGCTAGGATATTTTCAGTGGTTGCTATGGTCTATTGGGTGGTTGATATATCCATCTATCTACTTCAAACTATTTTAAACTTCAAACTACTTTAAACTTTAAGATAATTTAAACTTCAAACTACTAAATTTACTTCATTTTAACTTATAAACTGTAACGCATATAAACTCTGAGTGTGTAAGTGTTATCGAGTTAGTGTGTGTGTGTGTGTGTATTTGTATGTGAGTTAATGTGTGTGTGTGTGTGTGTGTGTGTGTGTAACCGCCTAGAACACAATAGCAACCCCTGAGAACACCCTAGCAACCGCCTAGCAACCACCCAGAACACCCTAGCAACCACCCAAAATACCTTTGCAACCACCTAGCAACCACCCAGGACACCATAGCAACCACCCAGAACACCCTAGCAACCACCCAGAATAACTTAGAACACCCTAGCAACACCATATCAACCACTCAGAACACCCTAGCAACTGCCTAACAACCACCCAGAACACCCTAGCAACACCATAGCAACCACACAGAACACCGTAGCAACCACCCAAAATACCTTAGAAAACCCTAGTAACTCCATAGCAACCAGTCAGAACACCCTAGTAACCACCCAAAATACCTCAGAACACCCTAGCAACTGCCTAGAAACCACCCAAAAGACCTTAACAACCACTCAAAATATCCTAGCAACCGCCTAGCAACCACCCAGAACACCCTAGCAACCACCCAAAATACCTTAGCAACCGCCTAGCAACACCCTTGCAACCACCCAAAATACCTTAGAACACCCTAGAAACCACTCAGAACACCCTAGCAACCACCCAAAATACCTTAGAACCACCCAAAAGACCCTAGCAACCACCCAAAACAACCTAGCAACCACCCAAAAGACCCTAGCAACCACCCAGGACACCCTAGCAACCACCTAGCAACCACCCAGAACACCATAGCAACTACCCATAACATCCTAGCAAACGCCTAGCAAAAAACGTTCTGCTCCAAACTTTCTCAAGCCAACTTAAAGTTTGTCTCGACGAACTTTCCCATCTATTTATTCTTCTTCTTCTGAGACAAAAATTTAGAGCTTTAACTCTACATACTCCAAACTCGGCTAAGACCTTCAGACTATTCTGACTCTGTATGCTATATCTTTTCTAACTGATCGGACTTACGGTTTTACTAAAAATGACGATCAAAACTCTGAAAAACTCCCATTGACTTAACATTGTGGAATGTTTTCATTTTCAAACTGACCAACCGACAAAAATTCAAATCTAAACACCTTGAAGACTAAACCAAACTGCCGTTCTATACTATATGAGCCATTGAGACTCATTTAAACTAATAAACACATCTGTCTACTTCAAACTAAATTAAACTTCAAACTAAATTAAACTTTAAACTTCAAACTAAATTAAACTTTAAACTTCAAACTAAATTTAAACTTTAAACTAATTTAAACTTCAAACTACTAAATTTACTTCATTTAAACTTATAAACCCTAGCAACCACCTAACGACAACCCAAAATACCTTAGCAACACCATAACAACCCCCCAGAACACCCTAGCAACCGTCTAGCAACCACCAAAAATATCCTAGCAACCACCTAGCAACCATCCAGAACACCCTAGTAACCACCCATAACACCCTAGCAACCGCCTCAACCACCCAAAAGACCATAGCAACCACTGAAAATATCCTAGTAACCACCCAGAACTCCATTGCAACCGCCTAGCAACACCATAGCAACCACCCAGAACAGCCTAGCAACCGCCTATAAACACCCTAGCAACCACTGAAAATATCCTAGCAACCACCCAGAACATCATTGCAACCGCCTAGCAACCACCAAGAATACATTAGCAACCGCCTAGCAACACCATAGCAACCGCCTAGAAACACCCTAGCAACCACCCAAAATACCATAGCAACCACCCAGAACACCCTAGCAACCACCCAAAAGACCCTAGCAACCGCCTAGCAACCACCAAAAATATCCTAGCAACCGCCTAGCAACCATCCAGAACACCCTAGTAACCACCCATAACACCCTAGCAACCGCCTCAACCACCCAAAAGACCATAGCAACCACTGAAAATATCCTAGCAACCACCCAGAACTCCATTGCAACCGCCTAGCAACCACCAAGAATACATTAGCAACCGCCTAGCAACACCATAGAAACCACCCAGAACAGCCTAGCAACCGCCTAGAAACACCCTAGCAACCACCCAAAATACCTTAGCAACACCATAGCAACTGCCTAGCAACCACCCAGAACACCCTAGCAACCACCTAGCAACCACCCAAAAGACCCTGGCAACAACCCATAATATCCTAGCAACCACCCAGAACACACTAGCAACCACCTAGCAACCACCCAAAATACCTTAACAACCGCCTAGCAACACCATAACAACCACCCAGAACACCCTAGCAACCGCCAAGCAACCACCCAAAACACCCTAGCAACCGCCTAGCAACCACCTAGCAACACCCTAGCAACCACCCAAAATATCTTAGCAACCGCCTCAACCACCCAAAAGACCATAGCAACCACTAAAAATATCCTAGCAACCACCCAGAACTCCATTGCAACCGCCTAGCAACCACCAAGAATACATTAGCAACCGCCTAGCAACACCATAGCAACCACCCAGAACGCCTAGCAACCGCCTATAAACACCCTAGCAACCACTGAAAATATCCTAGCAACCACCCAGAACACCATTGCAACCGCCTAGCAACCACCAAGAACACCCTAGCAACCACCTAGCAACCACCCAAAAGACACTGCTAACCACCCATAATATCCTAGCAACCACCCAGAACACCATTGCAACCGCCTAGCAACCACCAACAACACCCTAGCAACCACCTAGCAACCACCCAAAAGACACTGCTAACCACCCATAATATCCTAGCAACCACCCAGAGTACCTTAGCAACCGCTTAACAACACCATAGCAATCACCCAGAACACCCTAGCAACCTCCTAGCAACACCCTAGCAACCGCCTAGCAACCACCCAAAATGCCTTAGCAACTGCCTAGCAACAACATAGCAACCACCCAGAACACCCAGGCAACCGCCTAGAAACCACCCAGAATACCCTAGCAACCGCCTAGCAACACCATTACGACCACCCATAACATCCTAGCAACTGTCTAGCAAAAACCATTCTGGTCCAAACTTTCTCAAGCCAACTTAAAGTTTGTCTTGACGAACTTTCGCATCTAATTATTATTACTATTATTATCTTAATAATTCTATTATTATTTCTGGTCAAAGGTTCCCTAAAAAGTTTTTAAACTATGTAAAATTATAGACTCCATCTGATGATAAATATGTCTAACCTCTCCGTCAAAATTTTCTAGTGACGGGTCACATCAAAATTTTTTAAATGGCCCAAGTGCGATTCTTGTTGCAATAGTCTGTTAACATTGGCTCAATGAGAAATACGTCAGACTAATTGAATTTTTTTTACAGTGTAACACAAGAAAGAGTCCACTAGTATATATAGAAAGGTCAAGTTTCGAGTACTCCTTGGCCAGAAAAAAATTCAGTATGTCAAAAATGGACTTTTGTCAGGATGGAATAACATCTTTAAGGACTCTTTGGCCAGAAATATGTTCAGTACGTCAAAAGCGTACCATTGTAATAACATTATGTGCTTTGCACAAACGATCTAATGTTGAGCATCATTAAAGAAACATAGGCTATGCCTATGCACTTCTTGCATTGCATTGCACTAACGATCTAACGTTGTGCACTTGAAGCATAACATACAGATTATGCACTTCTCGCATTGCAGTGCATTGCACACCAGAACAAAATCATTCCCAGGTTCATTATGAGTGTTATTGCATTGCATTGCACAAACGATCTAACGTTGTGCACTGAAGAATAACATACAGGTTATGCACTTTTTACATTGCATTAAATTGCACACCAGAACTAACTCATTCCCATGTTCAAAGAAGAGATAAAGTGTGTTGTTGCATTGCATTGCACTAACGATCTAACGTTGTGCACTGAAGAATAACATATGTTACGCACTTTTTACAATGCATTAAAATGCACACCAGAACTAAATCATTCCAATGTTGATTAAAGACATAACGTGTGTTGTTGCATTGCATTGCACTAACGATCTAACGTTGTTTACTGAAGAGTAACATATAGGTTATGCACTTCTTACATTGCATTGCATTGCACACCGGAACAAACTCATTCCCATGTTCATTAAAGACATAACGTGTGTTGATCTGACACACAACACACGATCTGACGTTGTGCACTGAATAACAATATGCACTTTTCGCATTGCATTACATTGCACACCAGAACTAACTCATTCCCATGTTGATTAAAGACATAACGTGTGTTGTTGCATTGCATTGCATTGCATTGCATTGCATTGCATTGCATTGCATTGCATTGCATTGCATTGCATTGCATTGCATTGTATTGCATTGCATTGCACTAAAGGTCTAACGTTGTGAACTGAAAAATAACACATGTACTTTTCGCATTGCATTGCATTGCATTACATTGCATTGCATGGCATTGCACTGCACTAACGATCTGACGTTGTGCACTGAATAACAATATGCACTTTTCGCATTGCATTGCAACCAGAACTAACTCATTCCCATTTTGATTAAAGACATAACGTGTGTTGTTGCATTGTATTGCATTGCATTGCATTGCATTGCATTGCATTGCATTGCTTTTGCACTGCATTGCATTTCATTGCACTAACGATCTAACGTTGAGTACTGAAGAATAACATATAGGTTATGCACTTTTTGCATTGCATTGCACACCAGATCAAAATTCCCATGTTCATTAAAGAGATAACGTGTGTTGTTGCATTGCACTGCATTGCACTAACATAGGTCATGCACTTTTTGCATTGCATTGCATTGCACACCAGAACTAACTCATTCCCATGTTGATTAAAGACATAACGTGTGGTTGCATTGCATTGCATTGCATTGCATTGTTTTGCTTTGCACTGCATTGCATTGCATTAACGATCTAACGTTGTGCTCTGAAGAATAAAATATGCACTTTTCACATTGCATTGCATTGCACACCAGAACTAACTCATTCCCATGTTGATTAAAGACATAGCGTGTGGTTGTATTGCATTGCATTGCATTGCATTGCATTGCATTGCATTGCATTGCATTGCATTGCATTGCATTGCATTGCATTGCATTGCATTGCATTGCATTCATTGCATTCATTGCATTGCTTTGCATTGCAATGCAATGCAATGCAACCACACGTTATGTCTTTAATCAACATGGGAATGAGTTAGTTCTGGTGTGCAATGCAATGCAATGTGAAAAGTGCATATTTTATTCTTCAGTGCACAACGTTAGATCGTTAATGCAATGCAATGCAGTGCAAAGCAAAACAATGCAATGCAATGCAATGCAATGCAATGCAATGCAATGCAATGCAATGCAATGCAATGCAATGCAATGCAATGAATGCAATGCAATGCAATGCAATGCATTTTGCTTTGCAATGCATTGCATTGCATTGCATTGCATTAACGATCTAACGTTGTGCACTGAAGAATAACATATGCACTTTTCACATTGCATTGCATTGCACACCAGAACTAACTCATTCCCGTGTTCATTAAAGAGATAACGTGTTGCATTGATTTGAACAAACGATCTAACTTTGTGCACTGAATAATAACATATTGCATTGCATTGCATTGCATTGCATTGCATTGCATTGCATTGCATTGCATTCATTGCATTGCATTGCATTGTTTTGCTTTGCACTGCACTGCACTGCATTGCAATTGCATTAACGATCTAACTATGTGCACTGAAGAATAACATATGCACTTTTCACATTGCATTGCATTGCACACCAGAACTAACTCATTCCCGTGTTCATTAAATAACATATGCACTAACTCATTCCCATGTTCATTAAAGAGATAATATATGTGTTGTTGTATTGCATTGCATTGCACAAACGATCTAACGTTGTGCACTGAAGAATAACATATATTTTATGCACTTTTCGCATTGCTTTGTATTGCACACCAGAACAAAATAAATTCCATGTTCATTATAGAGCACTGAAGAATAATTATGTGCACTGAAGAATAACGTGTGTTGTTGCATTGCATTGCATTGCACAAACGATCTAACTTTGTGCACTGAAGAATGTTACTATAGGTTATGCACTTTTCGCATTGCATTGCATTGCACACCAGAACTAACTCATTGCCATGTTCATTAAAGAGAAATCTCTCTATGTCTTTAATCAACATGGGAATGAGTTAGTTCTGGTGTGCAATGCAATGCAAAAAGTACATAACCTATATGTTGTTCTTCAGTGCACAACGTTAGATCGTTAGTGCAATGAAATGCAATGCAGTGCAAAGCAATGCAATGCAATGCAATGCAATGCAATGCAACAACACACGTTATGTCTTTAATCAACAATGTGCAATGTAATGCAATGCGAAAAGTGCATATTGTTATTCAGTGCACAACGTCAGATCGTTAGTGCAATGCAATGCAATACAGTGCAAATCAATACAATGCAATGCAACAACACACGTTATGTCTTTAATCAACATGGGAATGAGTTAGTTCTGGTGTGCAATTTAATGCAATGTAAAAAGTGCATAACCTGTATGTTATTCTTCATTGCACAACGTTAGATCGTTTGTGCAATGCAAGAAGAGCATAGCCTATGTTTCTTTAATGATGCTCAACGTTAGATCCTTTGTGCAAAGCACATAATGTTATAACAATATATACATAGGTACGGTTTTGACCTACTGAACATATTTCTGGCCAAATAGTCCTTAAAGATGTTATTTCATCCTGACAAAAGTCAATTTTTGACATACTGACATTTTTTCTGGCCAAGGAGTACTCGAAACTTGACCTTTCTATATTACTAGTGGACTCTTTCTTATGTTACACTGTAAAAAAAAAATTACATCTCCAAGTCAAAAATTTCTAGTGACTGGTCACATCCAAATTTTTCACTTAGTCTGACGTATTATTTCTCATTGAGCCAATGTTAACAGACTATTGCAACAAGAATTGCACTTGGGCCAATTTAAAAATTTAGATGTGATTTAGAGTCACTAGAAAATTTTGACTTGGAGAGGTTAGACATATTTATCATCAGATGGAGTCTATAATTTTACATAGTTTAAAAACTTTTGAGAAACCTTTGACCAGAAATAATAATAGAATTATTAAGATAATAATAGTAATAATAACTAGATGCGAAAGTTCGTCGAGACAAACTTTAAGTTGGCTTGAGAAAGTTTGGACCAGAATGTTTTTTGCTAGGCAGTTGCTAGGATGTTATGGGTGGTCGTTATGGTGTTGCTAGGCGGTTGCTAGGGTATTCTGGGTGGTTTCTATGGTGTTGCTAAGCGGTTGCTAGGGTATTCTGGGTGGTTGCTAGGATGTTCTGGGTGGTTGCTATGTTGTTGCTAGGCAGTTGCTAAGGTATTTTGGGTGGTTGCTAGGGTGTTGCTAGGCGGTTGCTAAGGTATTTTGGGTGGTTGCTAGGGTGTTGCTAGGTGGTTGCGAGGGTATTCTGGGCGGTTGCTATGGTGTTGCTAGGCGGTTGCTAAGGTATTCTGGGTGGTTGCAAAGCGGTTGCTAGGGTATTTTGGGTGGTTGCTAGGGTATTTTGGGTGGTTGCTAGGGTATTTTGGGTGGTTGCTAGGGTCTTTTGGGTGGTTGCTAGGGTGTTGCTAAGCGGTTGCTAAGGTATTTTGGGTGGTTGCTGGGCGGTTGAAAGGATATTTTCAGTGGTTGCTATGGTCTTATGGGTGGTTGTTAGGGTGTTCTGGGTGGTTGCTAGGATGTTATGGTTGATTACTAGGGTGTTCTGGGTGGTTGCTAGGCGATTGCTAGGGTCTTCTGGGTGGTTGGCTATGGTGTTATGGATGGTTACTAGGGTGTTTTGGGTGGTTGCTAGGGTGTTGCTAGATGGTTGCTAGGGTTTTCTGGGTGGTTGCTATGGTGTTGCTAGGCGGTTGCTAGGGTGTTCTGGGTGGTTGGCTATGGTGTTATGGATGGTTACTAGGGTGTTCTGGGTGGTTGCTAGGCGATTGCTAGGGTCTTCTGGGTGGTTGGCTATGGTGTTATGGATGGTTACTAGGGTGTTTTGGGTGGTTGCTAGGGTGTTGCTAGATGGTTGCTAGGGTGTTCTGGGTGGTTGCTATGGTGTTGCTAGGCGGTTGCTAGGGTGTTCTGGGTGGTTGGCTATGGTGTTATGGATGGTTACTAGGGTGTTCTGGGTGGTTGCTAGGCGATTGCTAGGGTCTTCTGGGTGGTTGGCTATGGTGTTATGGATGGTTACTAGGGTGTTTTGGGTGGTTGCTAGGGTGTTGCTAGATGGTTGCTAGGGTGTTCTGGGTGGTTGCTAGGCGGTTGCTAGGGTGTTCTGGGTGGTTGGCTATGGTGTTATGGATGGTTACTAGGGTGTTCTGGGTGGTTGCTAGGCAATTGCTAGGGTCTTCTGGGTGGTTGGCTATGGTGTTATGGATGGTTACTAGGGTGTTTTGGGTGGTTGCTAGGGTGTTGCTAGATGGTTGCTAGGGTGTTCTGGGTGGTTGCTATGGTGTTGCTAGGCGGTTTCTAGGGTATTTTGGGTGGTTGTTAGGGTGTTCTGGGTGGTTGCTAGGATGTTATGGTTGATTACTAGGGTGTTCTGGGTGGTTGCTAGGCGATTGCTAGGGTCTTCTGGGTGGTTGGCTATGGCGTTATGGATGGTTACTAGGGTGTTTTGGGTGGTTGCTAGGCGGTTGCTAGGGTGTTGCTAGGTGGTTGCTAAGATATTTTGGGCGGTTGCTAGGGTTTTGCTAGCGGTTGCTAAGGTATTTTGGGTGGTTGCTAGGGTGTTGCTATGGTGTTGCTAGGGTATTCTGGGTGGTTGCTTAGGTGTTGCTAGGCGGTTGCTAAGGTATTCTGGGTGGTTGCAAGGCGGTTGCTAGGGTATTTTGGGTGGTTGCTAGGGTCTTTTGGGTGGTTTCTAGGCGGTTGCTAGGCGGTTGCTAAGGTATTCTGGGTGGTTGCTAGGCGGTTGCTAAGATATTTTGGGTGGTTGCTAGGGTGTTGCTAGGTGGTTGCTAGGGTATTCTGGGTGGTTGCTAGGATATTTTCAGTGGTTGCTATGGTCTATTGGGTGGTTGATATATCCATCTATCTACTTCAAACTATTTTAAACTTCAAACTACTTTAAACTTTAAGATAATTTAAACTTCAAACTACTAAATTTACTTCATTTTAACTTATAAACTGTAACGCATATAAACTCTGAGTGTGTAAGTGTTATCGAGTTAGTGTGTGTGTGTGTGTGTATTTGTATGTGAGTTAATGTGTGTGTGTGTGTGTGTGTGTGTGTAACCGCCTAGAACACAATAGCAACCCCTGAGAACACCCTAGCAACCGCCTAGCAACCACCCAGAACACCCTAGCAACCACCCAAAATACCTTTGCAACCACCTAGCAACCACCCAGGACACCATAGCAACCACCCAGAACACCCTAGCAACCACCCAGAATAACTTAGAACACCCTAGCAACACCATATCAACCACTCAGAACACCCTAGCAACTGCCTAACAACCACCCAGAACACCCTAGCAACACCATAGCAACCACACAGAACACCGTAGCAACCACCCAAAATACCTTAGAAAACCCTAGTAACTCCATAGCAACCAGTCAGAACACCCTAGTAACCACCCAAAATACCTCAGAACACCCTAGCAACTGCCTAGAAACCACCCAAAAGACCTTAACAACCACTCAAAATATCCTAGCAACCGCCTAGCAACCACCCAGAACACCCTAGCAACCACCCAAAATACCTTAGCAACCGCCTAGCAACACCCTTGCAACCACCCAAAATACCTTAGAACACCCTAGAAACCACTCAGAACACCCTAGCAACCACCCAAAATACCTTAGAACCACCCAAAAGACCCTAGCAACCACCCAAAACAACCTAGCAAACACCCAAAAGACCCTAGCAACCACCCAGGACACCCTAGCAACCACCTAGCAACCACCCAGAACACCATAGCAACTACCCATAACATCCTAGCAAACGCCTAGCAAAAAACGTTCTGCTCCAAACTTTCTCAAGCCAACTTAAAGTTTGTCTCGACGAACTTTCCCATCTATTTATTCTTCTTCTTCTGAGACAAAAATTTAGAGCTTTAACTCTACATACTCCAAACTCGGCTAAGACCTTCAGACTATTCTGACTCTGTATGCTATATCTTTTCTAACTGATCGGACTTACGGTTTTACTAAAAATGACGATCAAAACTCTGAAAAACTCCCATTGACTTAACATTGTGGAATGTTTTCATTTTCAAACTGACCAACCGACAAAAATTCAAATCTAAACACCTTGAAGACTAAACCAAACTGCCGTTCTATACTATATGAGCCATTGAGACTCATTTAAACTAATAAACACATCTGTCTACTTCAAACTAAATTAAACTTCAAACTAAATTAAACTTTAAACTTCAAACTAAATTAAACTTTAAACTTCAAACTAAATTTAAACTTTAAACTAATTTAAACTTCAAACTACTAAATTTACTTCATTTAAACTTATAAACCCTAGCAACCACCTAACGACAACCCAAAATACCTTAGCAACACCATAACAACCCCCCAGAACACCCTAGCAACCGTCTAGCAACCACCAAAAATATCCTAGCAACCACCTAGCAACCATCCAGAACACCCTAGTAACCACCCATAACACCCTAGCAACCGCCTCAACCACCCAAAAGACCATAGCAACCACTGAAAATATCCTAGTAACCACCCAGAACTCCATTGCAACCGCCTAGCAACACCATAGCAACCACCCAGAACAGCCTAGCAACCGCCTATAAACACCCTAGCAACCACTGAAAATATCCTAGCAACCACCCAGAACATCATTGCAACCGCCTAGCAACCACCAAGAATACATTAGCAACCGCCTAGCAACACCATAGCAACCGCCTAGAAACACCCTAGCAACCACCCAAAATACCATAGCAACCACCCAGAACACCCTAGCAACCACCCAAAAGACCCTAGCAACCGCCTAGCAACCACCAAAAATATCCTAGCAACCGCCTAGCAACCATCCAGAACACCCTAGTAACCACCCATAACACCCTAGCAACCGCCTCAACCACCCAAAAGACCATAGCAACCACTGAAAATATCCTAGCAACCACCCAGAACTCCATTGCAACCGCCTAGCAACCACCAAGAATACATTAGCAACCGCCTAGCAACACCATAGAAACCACCCAGAACAGCCTAGCAACCGCCTAGAAACACCCTAGCAACCACCCAAAATACCTTAGCAACACCATAGCAACTGCCTAGCAACCACCCAGAACACCCTAGCAACCACCTAGCAACCACCCAAAAGACCCTGGCAACAACCCATAATATCCTAGCAACCACCCAGAACACACTAGCAACCACCTAGCAACCACCCAAAATACCTTAACAACCGCCTAGCAACACCATAACAACCACCCAGAACACCCTAGCAACCGCCAAGCAACCACCCAAAACACCCTAGCAACCGCCTAGCAACCACCTAGCAACACCCTAGCAACCACCCAAAATATCTTAGCAACCGCCTCAACCACCCAAAAGACCATAGCAACCACTAAAAATATCCTAGCAACCACCCAGAACTCCATTGCAACCGCCTAGCAACCACCAAGAATACATTAGCAACCGCCTAGCAACACCATAGCAACCACCCAGAACGCCTAGCAACCGCCTATAAACACCCTAGCAACCACTGAAAATATCCTAGCAACCACCCAGAACACCATTGCAACCGCCTAGCAACCACCAAGAACACCCTAGCAACCACCTAGCAACCACCCAAAAGACACTGCTAACCACCCATAATATCCTAGCAACCACCCAGAACACCATTGCAACCGCCTAGCAACCACCAACAACACCCTAGCAACCACCTAGCAACCACCCAAAAGACACTGCTAACCACCCATAATATCCTAGCAACCACCCAGAGTACCTTAGCAACCGCTTAACAACACCATAGCAATCACCCAGAACACCCTAGCAACCTCCTAGCAACACCCTAGCAACCGCCTAGCAACCACCCAAAATGCCTTAGCAACTGCCTAGCAACAACATAGCAACCACCCAGAACACCCAGGCAACCGCCTAGAAACCACCCAGAATACCCTAGCAACCGCCTAGCAACACCATTACGACCACCCATAACATCCTAGCAACTGTCTAGCAAAAACCATTCTGGTCCAAACTTTCTCAAGCCAACTTAAAGTTTGTCTTGACGAACTTTCGCATCTAATTATTATTACTATTATTATCTTAATAATTCTATTATTATTTCTGGTAAAAGGTTCCCTAAAAAGTTTTTAAACTATGTAAAATTATAGACTCCATCTGATGATAAATATGTCTAACCTCTCCGTCAAAATTTTCTAGTGACGGGTCACATCAAAATTTTTTAAATGGCCCAAGTGCGATTCTTGTTGCAATAGTCTGTTAACATTGGCTCAATGAGAAATACGTCAGACTAATAGAATTTTTTTTACAGTGTAACACAAGAAAGAGTCCACTAGTATATATAGAAAGGTCAAGTTTCGAGTACTCCTTGGCCAGAAAAAAATTCAGTATGTCAAAAATGGACTTTTGTCAGGATGGAATAACATCTTTAAGGACTCTTTGGCCAGAAATATGTTCAGTACGTCAAAAGCGTACCATTGTAATAACATTATGTGCTTTGCACAAACGATCTAATGTTGAGCATCATTAAAGAAACATAGGCTATGCCTATGCACTTCTTGCATTGCATTGCACTAACGATCTAACGTTGTGCACTTGAAGCATAACATACAGATTATGCACTTCTCGCATTGCAGTGCATTGCACACCAGAACAAAATCATTCCCAGGTTCATTATGAGTGTTATTGCATTGCATTGCACAAACGATCTAACGTTGTGCACTGAAGAATAACATACAGGTTATGCACTTTTTACATTGCATTAAATTGCACACCAGAACTAACTCATTCCCATGTTCAAAGAAGAGATAAAGTGTGTTGTTGCATTGCATTGCACTAACGATCTAACGTTGTGCACTGAAGAATAACATATGTTACGCACTTTTTACAATGCATTAAAATGCACACCAGAACTAAATCATTCCAATGTTGATTAAAGACATAACGTGTGTTGTTGCATTGCATTGCACTAACGATCTAACGTTGTTTACTGAAGAGTAACATATAGGTTATGCACTTCTTACATTGCATTGCATTGCACACCGGTACAAACTCATTCCCATGTTCATTAAAGACATAACGTGTGTTGATCTGACACACAACACACAATCTGACGTTGTGCACTGAATAACAATATGCACTTTTCGCATTGCATTACATTGCACACCAGAACTAACTCATTCCCATGTTGATTAAAGACATAACGTGTGTTGTTGCATTGCATTGCATTGCATTGCATTGCATTGCATTGCATTGCATTGCATTGCATTGCATTGCATTGCATTGCACTAAAGGTCTAACGTTGTGAACTGAAAAATAACACATGTACTTTTCGCATTGCATTGCATTGCATTACATTGCATTGCATGGCATTGCACTGCACTAACGATCTGACGTTGTGCACTGAATAACAATATGCACTTTTCGCATTGCATTGCAACCAGAACTAACTCATTCCCATTTTGATTAAAGACATAACGTGTGTTGTTGCATTGTATTGCATTGCATTGCATTGCATTGCATTGCATTGCATTGCTTTTGCACTGCATTGCATTTCATTGCACTAACGATCTAACGTTGAGCACTGAAGAATAACATATAGGTTATGCACTTTTTGCATTGCATTGCACACCAGATCAAAATTCCCATGTTCATTAAAGAGATAACGTGTGTTGTTGCATTGCACTGCATTGCACTAACATAGGTCATGCACTTTTTGCATTGCATTGCATTGCACACCAGAACTAACTCATTCCCATGTTGATTAAAGACATAACGTGTGGTTGCATTGCATTGCATTGCATTGCATTGTTTTGCTTTGCACTGCATTGCATTGCATTAACGATCTAACGTTGTGCTCTGAAGAATAAAATATGCACTTTTCACATTGCATTGCATTGCACACCAGAACTAACTCATTCCCATGTTGATTAAAGACATAGCGTGTGGTTGTATTGCATTGCATTGCATTGCATTGCATTGCATTGCATTGCATTGCATTGCATTGCATTGCATTGCATTCATTGCATTCATTGCATTGCTTTGCATTGCAATGCAATGCAATGCAACCACACGTTATGTCTTTAATCAACATGGGAATGAGTTAGTTCTGGTGTGCAATGCAATGCAATGTGAAAAGTGCATATTTTATTCTTCAGTGCACAACGTTAGATCGTTAATGCAATGCAATGCAGTGCAAAGCAAAACAATGCAATGCAATGCAATGCAATGCAATGCAATGCAATGCAATGCAATGCAATGAATGCAATGCAATGCAATGCAATGCATTTTGCTTTGCAATGCATTGCATTGCATTGCATTGCATTAACGATCTAACGTTGTGCACTGAAGAATAACATATGCACTTTTCACATTGCATTGCATTGCACACCAGAACTAACTCATTCCCGTGTTCATTAAAGAGATAACGTGTTGCATTGATTTGAACAAACGATCTAACTTTGTGCACTGAATAATAACATATTGCATTGCATTGCATTGCATTGCATTGCATTGCATTCATTGCATTGCATTGCATTGTTTTGCTTTGCACTGCACTGCACTGCATTGCAATTGCATTAACGATCTAACTATGTGCACTGAAGAATAACATATGCACTTTTCACATTGCATTGCATTGCACACCAGAACTAACTCATTCCCGTGTTCATTAAATAACATATGCACTAACTCATTCCCATGTTCATTAAAGAGATAATATATGTGTTGTTGTATTGCATTGCATTGCACAAACGATCTAACGTTGTGCACTGAAGAATAACATATATTTTATGCACTTTTCGCATTGCTTTGTATTGCACACCAGAACAAAATAAATTCCATGTTCATTATAGAGCACTGAAGAATAATTATGTGCACTGAAGAATAACGTGTGTTGTTGCATTGCATTGCATTGCACAAACGATCTAACTTTGTGCACTGAAGAATGTTACTATAGGTTATGCACTTTTCGCATTGCATTGCATTGCACACCAGAACTAACTCATTGCCATGTTCATTAAAGAGAAATCTCTCTATGTCTTTAATCAACATGGGAATGAGTTAGTTCTGGTGTGCAATGCAATGCAAAAAGTACATAACCTATATGTTGTTCTTCAGTGCACAACGTTAGATCGTTAGTGCAATGAAATGCAATGCAGTGCAAAGCAATGCAATGCAATGCAATGCAATGCAATGCAACAACACACGTTATGTCTTTAATCAACAATGTGCAATGTAATGCAATGCGAAAAGTGCATATTGTTATTCAGTGCACAACGTCAGATCGTTAGTGCAATGCAATGCAATACAGTGCAAATCAATACAATGCAATGCAACAACACACGTTATGTCTTTAATCAACATGGGAATGAGTTAGTTCTGGTGTGCAATTTAATGCAATGTAAAAAGTGCATAACCTGTATGTTATTCTTCATTGCACAACGTTAGATCGTTTGTGCAATGCAAGAAGAGCATAGCCTATGTTTCTTTAATGATGCTCAACGTTAGATCCTTTGTGCAAAGCACATAATGTTATAACAATATATACATAGGTACGGTTTTGACCTACTGAACATATTTCTGGCCAAATAGTCCTTAAAGATGTTATTTCATCCTGACAAAAGTCAATTTTTGACATACTGACATTTTTTCTGGCCAAGGAGTACTCGAAACTTGACCTTTCTATATTACTAGTGGACTCTTTCTTATGTTACACTGTAAAAAAAAAATTACATCTCCAAGTCAAAAATTTCTAGTGACTGGTCACATCCAAATTTTTCACTTAGTCTGACGTATTATTTCTCATTGAGCCAATGTTAACAGACTATTGCAACAAGAATTGCACTTGGGCCAATTTAAAAATTTAGATGTGATTTAGAGTCACTAGAAAATTTTGACTTGGAGAGGTTAGACATATTTATCATCAGATGGAGTCTATAATTTTACATAGTTTAAAAACTTTTGAGAAACCTTTGACCAGAAATAATAATAGAATTATTAAGATAATAATAGTAATAATAACTAGATGCGAAAGTTCGTCGAGACAAACTTTAAGTTGGCTTGAGAAAGTTTGGACCAGAATGTTTTTTGCTAGGCAGTTGCTAGGATGTTATGGGTGGTCGTTATGGTGTTGCTAGGCGGTTGCTAGGGTATTCTGGGTGGTTTCTATGGTGTTGCTAAGCGGTTGCTAGGGTATTCTGGGTGGTTGCTAGGATGTTCTGGGTGGTTGCTATGTTGTTGCTAGGCAGTTGCTAAGGTATTTTGGGTGGTTGCTAGGGTGTTGCTAGGCGGTTGCTAAGGTATTTTGGGTGGTTGCTAGGGTGTTGCTAGGTGGTTGCGAGGGTATTCTGGGCGGTTGCTATGGTGTTGCTAGGCGGTTGCTAAGGTATTCTGGGTGGTTGCAAAGCGGTTGCTAGGGTATTTTGGGTGGTTGCTAGGGTATTTTGGGTGGTTGCTAGGGTATTTTGGGTGGTTGCTAGGGTCTTTTGGGTGGTTGCTAGGGTGTTGCTAAGCGGTTGCTAAGGTATTTTGGGTGGTTGCTGGGCGGTTGAAAGGATATTTTCAGTGGTTGCTATGGTCTTATGGGTGGTTGTTAGGGTGTTCTGGGTGGTTGCTAGGATGTTATGGTTGATTACTAGGGTGTTCTGGGTGGTTGCTAGGCGATTGCTAGGGTCTTCTGGGTGGTTGGCTATGGTGTTATGGATGGTTACTAGGGTGTTTTGGGTGGTTGCTAGGGTGTTGCTAGATGGTTGCTAGGGTGTTCTGGGTGGTTGCTATGGTGTTGCTAGGCGGTTGCTAGGGTGTTCTGGGTGGTTGGCTATGGTGTTATGGATGGTTACTAGGGTGTTCTGGGTGGTTGCTAGGCGATTGCTAGGGTCTTCTGGGTGGTTGGCTATGGTGTTATGGATGGTTACTAGGGTGTTTTGGGTGGTTGCTAGGGTGTTGCTAGATGGTTGCTAGGGTGTTCTGGGTGGTTGCTATGGTGTTGCTAGGCGGTTGCTAGGGTGTTCTGGGTGGTTGGCTATGGTGTTATGGATGGTTACTAGGGTGTTCTGGGTGGTTGCTAGGCGATTGCTAGGGTCTTCTGGGTGGTTGGCTATGGTGTTATGGATGGTTACTAGGGTGTTTTGGGTGGTTGCTAGGGTGTTGCTAGATGGTTGCTAGGGTGTTCTGGGTGGTTGCTAGGCGGTTGCTAGGGTGTTCTGGGTGGTTGGCTATGGTGTTATGGATGGTTACTAGGGTGTTCTGGGTGGTTGCTAGGCAATTGCTAGGGTCTTCTGGGTGGTTGGCTATGGTGTTATGGATGGTTACTAGGGTGTTTTGGGTGGTTGCTAGGGTGTTGCTAGATGGTTGCTAGGGTGTTCTGGGTGGTTGCTATGGTGTTGCTAGGCGGTTTCTAGGGTATTTTGGGTGGTTGTTAGGGTGTTCTGGGTGGTTGCTAGGATGTTATGGTTGATTACTAGGGTGTTCTGGGTGGTTGCTAGGCGATTGCTAGGGTCTTCTGGGTGGTTGGCTATGGCGTTATGGATGGTTACTAGGGTGTTTTGGGTGGTTGCTAGGCGGTTGCTAGGGTGTTGCTAGGTGGTTGCTAAGATATTTTGGGCGGTTGCTAGGGTTTTGCTAGCGGTTGCTAAGGTATTTTGGGTGGTTGCTAGGGTGTTGCTATGGTGTTGCTAGGGTATTCTGGGTGGTTGCTTAGGTGTTGCTAGGCGGTTGCTAAGGTATTCTGGGTGGTTGCAAGGCGGTTGCTAGGGTATTTTGGGTGGTTGCTAGGGTCTTTTGGGTGGTTTCTAGGCGGTTGCTAGGCGGTTGCTAAGGTATTCTGGGTGGTTGCTAGGCGGTTGCTAAGATATTTTGGGTGGTTGCTAGGGTGTTGCTAGGTGGTTGCTAGGGTATTCTGGGTGGTTGCTAGGATATTTTCAGTGGTTGCTATGGTCTATTGGGTGGTTGATATATCCATCTATCTACTTCAAACTATTTTAAACTTCAAACTACTTTAAACTTTAAGATAATTTAAACTTCAAACTACTAAATTTACTTCATTTTAACTTATAAACTGTAACGCATATAAACTCTGAGTGTGTAAGTGTTATCGAGTTAGTGTGTGTGTGTGTGTGTATTTGTATGTGAGTTAATGTGTGTGTGTGTGCGTGTGTGTGTGTAACCGCCTAGAACACAATAGCAACCCCTGAGAACACCCTAGCAACCGCCTAGCAACCACCCAGAACACCCTAGCAACCACCCAAAATACCTTTGCAACCACCTAGCAACCACCCAGGACACCATAGCAACCACCCAGAACACCCTAGCAACCACCCAGAATAACTTAGAACACCCTAGCAACACCATATCAACCACTCAGAACACCCTAGCAACTGCCTAACAACCACCCAGAACACCCTAGCAACACCATAGCAACCACACAGAACACCGTAGCAACCACCCAAAATACCTTAGAAAACCCTAGTAACTCCATAGCAACCAGTCAGAACACCCTAGTAACCACCCAAAATACCTCAGAACACCCTAGCAACTGCCTAGAAACCACCCAAAAGACCTTAACAACCACTCAAAATATCCTAGCAACCGCCTAGCAACCACCCAGAACACCCTAGCAACCACCCAAAATACCTTAGCAACCGCCTAGCAACACCCTTGCAACCACCCAAAATACCTTAGAACACCCTAGAAACCACTCAGAACACCCTAGCAACCACCCAAAATACCTTAGAACCACCCAAAAGACCCTAGCAACCACCCAAAACAACCTAGCAACCACCCAAAAGACCCTAGCAACCACCCAGGACACCCTAGCAACCACCTAGCAACCACCCAGAACACCATAGCAACTACCCATAACATCCTAGCAAACGCCTAGCAAAAAACGTTCTGCTCCAAACTTTCTCAAGCCAACTTAAAGTTTGTCTCGACGAACTTTCCCATCTATTTATTCTTCTTCTTCTGAGACAAAAATTTAGAGCTTTAACTCTACATACTCCAAACTCGGCTAAGACCTTCAGACTATTCTGACTCTGTATGCTATATCTTTTCTAACTGATCGGACTTACGGTTTTACTAAAAATGACGATCAAAACTCTGAAAAACTCCCATTGACTTAACATTGTGGAATGTTTTCATTTTCAAACTGACCAACCGACAAAAATTCAAATCTAAACACCTTGAAGACTAAACCAAACTGCCGTTCTATACTATATGAGCCATTGAGACTCATTTAAACTAATAAACACATCTGTCTACTTCAAACTAAATTAAACTTCAAACTAAATTAAACTTTAAACTTCAAACTAAATTAAACTTTAAACTTCAAACTAAATTTAAACTTTAAACTAATTTAAACTTCAAACTACTAAATTTACTTCATTTAAACTTATAAACCCTAGCAACCACCTAACGACAACCCAAAATACCTTAGCAACACCATAACAACCCCCCAGAACACCCTAGCAACCGTCTAGCAACCACCAAAAATATCCTAGCAACCACCTAGCAACCATCCAGAACACCCTAGTAACCACCCATAACACCCTAGCAACCGCCTCAACCACCCAAAAGACCATAGCAACCACTGAAAATATCCTAGTAACCACCCAGAACTCCATTGCAACCGCCTAGCAACACCATAGCAACCACCCAGAACAGCCTAGCAACCGCCTATAAACACCCTAGCAACCACTGAAAATATCCTAGCAACCACCCAGAACATCATTGCAACCGCCTAGCAACCACCAAGAATACATTAGCAACCGCCTAGCAACACCATAGCAACCGCCTAGAAACACCCTAGCAACCACCCAAAATACCATAGCAACCACCCAGAACACCCTAGCAACCACCCAAAAGACCCTAGCAACCGCCTAGCAACCACCAAAAATATCCTAGCAACCGCCTAGCAACCATCCAGAACACCCTAGTAACCACCCATAACACCCTAGCAACCGCCTCAACCACCCAAAAGACCATAGCAACCACTGAAAATATCCTAGCAACCACCCAGAACTCCATTGCAACCGCCTAGCAACCACCAAGAATACATTAGCAACCGCCTAGCAACACCATAGAAACCACCCAGAACAGCCTAGCAACCGCCTAGAAACACCCTAGCAACCACCCAAAATACCTTAGCAACACCATAGCAACTGCCTAGCAACCACCCAGAACACCCTAGCAACCACCTAGCAACCACCCAAAAGACCCTGGCAACAACCCATAATATCCTAGCAACCACCCAGAACACACTAGCAACCACCTAGCAACCACCCAAAATACCTTAACAACCGCCTAGCAACACCATAACAACCACCCAGAACACCCTAGCAACCGCCAAGCAACCACCCAAAACACCCTAGCAACCGCCTAGCAACCACCTAGCAACACCCTAGCAACCACCCAAAATATCTTAGCAACCGCCTCAACCACCCAAAAGACCATAGCAACCACTAAAAATATCCTAGCAACCACCCAGAACTCCATTGCAACCGCCTAGCAACCACCAAGAATACATTAGCAACCGCCTAGCAACACCATAGCAACCACCCAGAACGCCTAGCAACCGCCTATAAACACCCTAGCAACCACTGAAAATATCCTAGCAACCACCCAGAACACCATTGCAACCGCCTAGCAACCACCAAGAACACCCTAGCAACCACCTAGCAACCACCCAAAAGACACTGCTAACCACCCATAATATCCTAGCAACCACCCAGAACACCATTGCAACCGCCTAGCAACCACCAACAACACCCTAGCAACCACCTAGCAACCACCCAAAAGACACTGCTAACCACCCATAATATCCTAGCAACCACCCAGAGTACCTTAGCAACCGCTTAACAACACCATAGCAATCACCCAGAACACCCTAGCAACCTCCTAGCAACACCCTAGCAACCGCCTAGCAACCACCCAAAATGCCTTAGCAACTGCCTAGCAACAACATAGCAACCACCCAGAACACCCAGGCAACCGCCTAGAAACCACCCAGAATACCCTAGCAACCGCCTAGCAACACCATTACGACCACCCATAACATCCTAGCAACTGTCTAGCAAAAACCATTCTGGTCCAAACTTTCTCAAGCCAACTTAAAGTTTGTCTTGACGAACTTTCGCATCTAATTATTATTACTATTATTATCTTAATAATTCTATTATTATTTCTGGTCAAAGGTTCCCTAAAAAGTTTTTAAACTATGTAAAATTATAGACTCCATCTGATGATAAATATGTCTAACCTCTCCGTCAAAATTTTCTAGTGACGGGTCACATCAAAATTTTTTAAATGGCCCAAGTGCGATTCTTGTTGCAATAGTCTGTTAACATTGGCTCAATGAGAAATACGTCAGACTAATAGAATTTTTTTTACAGTGTAACACAAGAAAGAGTCCACTAGTATATATAGAAAGGTCAAGTTTCGAGTACTCCTTGGCCAGAAAAAAATTCAGTATGTCAAAAATGGACTTTTGTCAGGATGGAATAACATCTTTAAGGACTCTTTGGCCAGAAATATGTTCAGTACGTCAAAAGCGTACCATTGTAATAACATTATGTGCTTTGCACAAACGATCTAATGTTGAGCATCATTAAAGAAACATAGGCTATGCCTATGCACTTCTTGCATTGCATTGCACTAACGATCTAACGTTGTGCACTTGAAGCATAACATACAGATTATGCACTTCTCGCATTGCAGTGCATTGCACACCAGAACAAAATCATTCCCAGGTTCATTATGAGTGTTATTGCATTGCATTGCACAAACGATCTAACGTTGTGCACTGAAGAATAACATACAGGTTATGCACTTTTTACATTGCATTAAATTGCACACCAGAACTAACTCATTCCCATGTTCAAAGAAGAGATAAAGTGTGTTGTTGCATTGCATTGCACTAACGATCTAACGTTGTGCACTGAAGAATAACATATGTTACGCACTTTTTACAATGCATTAAAATGCACACCAGAACTAAATCATTCCAATGTTGATTAAAGACATAACGTGTGTTGTTGCATTGCATTGCACTAACGATCTAACGTTGTTTACTGAAGAGTAACATATAGGTTATGCACTTCTTACATTGCATTGCATTGCACACCGGAACAAACTCATTCCCATGTTCATTAAAGACATAACGTGTGTTGATCTGACACACAACACACGATCTGACGTTGTGCACTGAATAACAATATGCACTTTTCGCATTGCATTACATTGCACACCAGAACTAACTCATTCCCATGTTGATTAAAGACATAACGTGTGTTGTTGCATTGCATTGCATTGCATTGCATTGCATTGCATTGCATTGCATTGTATTGCATTGCATTGCACTAAAGGTCTAACGTTGTGAACTGAAAAATAACACATGTACTTTTCGCATTGCATTGCATTGCATTACATTGCATTGCATGGCATTGCACTGCACTAACGATCTGACGTTGTGCACTGAATAACAATATGCACTTTTCGCATTGCATTGCAACCAGAACTAACTCATTCCCATTTTGATTAAAGACATAACGTGTGTTGTTGCATTGTATTGCATTGCATTGCATTGCATTGCATTGCATTGCATTGCATTGCATTGCTTTTGCACTGCATTGCATTTCATTGCACTAACGATCTAACGTTGAGCACTGAAGAATAACATATAGGTTATGCACTTTTTGCATTGCATTGCACACCAGATCAAAATTCCCATGTTCATTAAAGAGATAACGTGTGTTGTTGCATTGCACTGCATTGCACTAACATAGGTCATGCACTTTTTGCATTGCATTGCATTGCACACCAGAACTAACTCATTCCCATGTTGATTAAAGACATAACGTGTGGTTGCATTGCATTGCATTGCATTGCATTGCATTGCATTGCATTGCATTGCATTGTTTTGCTTTGCACTGCATTGCATTGCATTAACGATCTAACGTTGTGCTCTGAAGAATAAAATATGCACTTTTCACATTGCATTGCATTGCACACCAGAACTAACTCATTCCCATGTTGATTAAAGACATAGCGTGTGGTTGTATTGCATTGCATTGCATTGCATTGCATTGCATTGCATTGCATTGCATTGCATTGCATTGCATTGCATTGCATTGCATTGCATTGCATTGCATTCATTGCATTTATTGCATTGCTTTGCATTGCAATGCAATGCAATGCAACCACACGTTATGTCTTTAATCAACATGGGAATGAGTTAGTTCTGGTGTGCAATGCAATGCAATGTGAAAAGTGCATATTTTATTCTTCAGTGCACAACGTTAGATCGTTAATGCAATGCAATGCAGTGCAAAGCAAAACAATGCAATGCAATGCAATGCAATGCAATGCAATGCAATGCAATGCAATGCAATGCAATGCAATGCAATGCAATGCAATGCAATGCAATGAATGCAATGCAATGCAATGCAATGCATTTTGCTTTGCAATGCATTGCATTGCATTGCATTAACGATCTAACGTTGTGCACTGAAGAATAACATATGCACTTTTCACATTGCATTGCATTGCACACCAGAACTAACTCATTCCCGTGTTCATTAAAGAGATAACGTGTTGCATTGATTTGAACAAACGATCTAACTTTGTGCACTGAATAATAACATATTGCATTGCATTGCATTGCATTCATTGCAACAACACACGTTATGTCTTTAATCAACAATGTGCAATGTAATGCAATGCGAAAAGTGCATATTGTTATTCAGTGCACAACGTCAGATCGTTAGTGCAATGCAATGCAATACAGTGCAAATCAATACAATGCAATGCAACAACACACGTTATGTCTTTAATCAACATGGGAATGAGTTAGTTCTGGTGTGCAATTTAATGCAATGTAAAAAGTGCATAACCTGTATGTTATTCTTCATTGCACAACGTTAGATCGTTTGTGCAATGCAAGAAGAGCATAGCCTATGTTTCTTTAATGATGCTCAACGTTAGATCCTTTGTGCAAAGCACATAATGTTATAACAATATATACATAGGTACGGTTTTGACCTACTGAACATATTTCTGGCCAAATAGTCCTTAAAGATGTTATTTCATCCTGACAAAAGTCAATTTTTGACATACTGACATTTTTTCTGGCCAAGGAGTACTCGAAACTTGACCTTTCTATATTACTAGTGGACTCTTTCTTATGTTACACTGTAAAAAAAAAATTACATCTCCAAGTCAAAAATTTCTAGTGACTGGTCACATCCAAATTTTTCACTTAGTCTGACGTATTATTTCTCATTGAGCCAATGTTAACAGACTATTGCAACAAGAATTGCACTTGGGCCAATTTAAAAATTTAGATGTGATTTAGAGTCACTAGAAAATTTTGACTTGGAGAGGTTAGACATATTTATCATCAGATGGAGTCTATAATTTTACATAGTTTAAAAACTTTTGAGAAACCTTTGACCAGAAATAATAATAGAATTATTAAGATAATAATAGTAATAACTAGATGCGAAAGTTCGTCGAGACAAACTTTAAGTTGGCTTGAGAAAGTTTGGACCAGAATGTTTTTTGCTAGGCAGTTGCTAGGATGTTATGGGTGGTCGTTATGGTGTTGCTAGGCGGTTGCTAGGGTATTCTGGGTGGTTTCTATGGTGTTGCTAAGCGGTTGCTAGGGTATTCTGGGTGGTTGCTAGGATGTTCTGGGTGGTTGCTATGTTGTTGCTAGGCAGTTGCTAAGGTATTTTGGGTGGTTGCTAGGGTGTTGCTAGGCGGTTGCTAAGGTATTTTGGGTGGTTGCTAGGGTGTTGCTAGGTGGTTGCGAGGGTATTCTGGGCGGTTGCTATGGTGTTGCTAGGCGGTTGCTAAGGTATTCTGGGTGGTTGCAAAGCGGTTGCTAGGGTATTTTGGGTGGTTGCTAGGGTATTTTGGGTGGTTGCTAGGGTATTTTGGGTGGTTGCTAGGGTCTTTTGGGTGGTTGCTAGGGTGTTGCTAAGCGGTTGCTAAGGTATTTTGGGTGGTTGCTGGGCGGTTGAAAGGATATTTTCAGTGGTTGCTATGGTCTTATGGGTGGTTGTTAGGGTGTTCTGGGTGGTTGCTAGGATGTTATGGTTGATTACTAGGGTGTTCTGGGTGGTTGCTAGGCGATTGCTAGGGTCTTCTGGGTGGTTGGCTATGGTGTTATGGATGGTTACTAGGGTGTTTTGGGTGGTTGCTAGGGTGTTGCTAGATGGTTGCTAGGGTGTTCTGGGTGGTTGCTATGGTGTTGCTAGGCGGTTGCTAGGGTGTTCTGGGTGGTTGGCTATGGTGTTATGGATGGTTACTAGGGTGTTCTGGGTGGTTGCTAGGCGATTGCTAGGGTCTTCTGGGTGGTTGGCTATGGTGTTATGGATGGTTACTAGGGTGTTTTGGGTGGTTGCTAGGGTGTTGCTAGATGGTTGCTAGGGTGTTCTGGGTGGTTGCTATGGTGTTGCTAGGCGGTTGCTAGGGTGTTCTGGGTGGTTGGCTATGGTGTTATGGATGGTTACTAGGGTGTTCTGGGTGGTTGCTAGGCGATTGCTAGGGTCTTCTGGGTGGTTGGCTATGGTGTTATGGATGGTTACTAGGGTGTTTTGGGTGGTTGCTAGGGTGTTGCTAGATGGTTGCTAGGGTGTTCTGGGTGGTTGCTAGGCGGTTGCTAGGGTGTTCTGGGTGGTTGGCTATGGTGTTATGGATGGTTACTAGGGTGTTCTGGGTGGTTGCTAGGCAATTGCTAGGGTCTTCTGGGTGGTTGGCTATGGTGTTATGGATGGTTACTAGGGTGTTTTGGGTGGTTGCTAGGGTGTTGCTAGATGGTTGCTAGGGTGTTCTGGGTGGTTGCTATGGTGTTGCTAGGCGGTTTCTAGGGTATTTTGGGTGGTTGTTAGGGTGTTCTGGGTGGTTGCTAGGATGTTATGGTTGATTACTAGGGTGTTCTGGGTGGTTGCTAGGCGATTGCTAGGGTCTTCTGGGTGGTTGGCTATGGCGTTATGGATGGTTACTAGGGTGTTTTGGGTGGTTGCTAGGCGGTTGCTAGGGTGTTGCTAGGTGGTTGCTAAGATATTTTGGGCGGTTGCTAGGGTTTTGCTAGCGGTTGCTAAGGTATTTTGGGTGGTTGCTAGGGTGTTGCTATGGTGTTGCTAGGGTATTCTGGGTGGTTGCTTAGGTGTTGCTAGGCGGTTGCTAAGGTATTCTGGGTGGTTGCAAGGCGGTTGCTAGGGTATTTTGGGTGGTTGCTAGGGTCTTTTGGGTGGTTTCTAGGCGGTTGCTAGGCGGTTGCTAAGGTATTCTGGGTGGTTGCTAGGCGGTTGCTAAGATATTTTGGGTGGTTGCTAGGGTGTTGCTTGGTGGTTGCTAGGGTATTCTGGGTGGTTGCTAGGATATTTTCAGTGGTTGCTATGGTCTATTGGGTGGTTGATATATCCATCTATCTACTTCAAACTATTTTAAACTTCAAACTACTTTAAACTTTAAGATAATTTAAACTTCAAACTACTAAATTTACTTCATTTTAACTTATAAACTGTAACGCATATAAACTCTGAGTGTGTAAGTGTTATCGAGTTAGTGTGTGTGTGTGTGTGTATTTGTATGTGAGTTAATGTGTGTGTGTGTGTGTGTGTGTGTGTAACCGCCTAGAACACAATAGCAACCCCTGAGAACACCCTAGCAACCGCCTAGCAACCACCCAGAACACCCTAGCAACCACCCAAAATACCTTTGCAACCACCTAGCAACCACCCAGGACACCATAGCAACCACCCAGAACACCCTAGCAACCACCCAGAATAACTTAGAACACCCTAGCAACACCATATCAACCACTCAGAACACCCTAGCAACTGCCTAACAACCACCCAGAACACCCTAGCAACACCATAGCAACCACACAGAACACCGTAGCAACCACCCAAAATACCTTAGAAAACCCTAGTAACTCCATAGCAACCAGTCAGAACACCCTAGTAACCACCCAAAATACCTCAGAACACCCTAGCAACTGCCTAGAAACCACCCAAAAGACCTTAACAACCACTCAAAATATCCTAGCAACCGCCTAGCAACCACCCAGAACACCCTAGCAACCACCCAAAATACCTTAGCAACCGCCTAGCAACACCCTTGCAACCACCCAAAATACCTTAGAACACCCTAGAAACCACTCAGAACACCCTAGCAACCACCCAAAATACCTTAGAACCACCCAAAAGACCCTAGCAACCACCCAAAACAACCTAGCAACCACCCAAAAGACCCTAGCAACCACCCAGGACACCCTAGCAACCACCTAGCAACCACCCAGAACACCATAGCAACTACCCATAACATCCTAGCAAACGCCTAGCAAAAAACGTTCTGCTCCAAACTTTCTCAAGCCAACTTAAAGTTTGTCTCGACGAACTTTCCCATCTATTTATTCTTCTTCTTCTGAGACAAAAATTTAGAGCTTTAACTCTACATACTCCAAACTCGGCTAAGACCTTCAGACTATTCTGACTCTGTATGCTATATCTTTTCTAACTGATCGGACTTACGGTTTTACTAAAAATGACGATCAAAACTCTGAAAAACTCCCATTGACTTAACATTGTGGAATGTTTTCATTTTCAAACTGACCAACCGACAAAAATTCAAATCTAAACACCTTGAAGACTAAACCAAACTGCCGTTCTATACTATATGAGCCATTGAGACTCATTTAAACTAATAAACACATCTGTCTACTTCAAACTAAATTAAACTTCAAACTAAATTAAACTTTAAACTTCAAACTAAATTAAACTTTAAACTTCAAACTAAATTTAAACTTTAAACTAATTTAAACTTCAAACTACTAAATTTACTTCATTTAAACTTATAAACCCTAGCAACCACCTAACGACAACCCAAAATACCTTAGCAACACCATAACAACCCCCCAGAACACCCTAGCAACCGTCTAGCAACCACCAAAAATATCCTAGCAACCACCTAGCAACCATCCAGAACACCCTAGTAACCACCCATAACACCCTAGCAACCGCCTCAACCACCCAAAAGACCATAGCAACCACTGAAAATATCCTAGTAACCACCCAGAACTCCATTGCAACCGCCTAGCAACACCATAGCAACCACCCAGAACAGCCTAGCAACCGCCTATAAACACCCTAGCAACCACTGAAAATATCCTAGCAACCACCCAGAACATCATTGCAACCGCCTAGCAACCACCAAGAATACATTAGCAACCGCCTAGCAACACCATAGCAACCGCCTAGAAACACCCTAGCAACCACCCAAAATACCATAGCAACCACCCAGAACACCCTAGCAACCACCCAAAAGACCCTAGCAACCGCCTAGCAACCACCAAAAATATCCTAGCAACCGCCTAGCAACCATCCAGAACACCCTAGTAACCACCCATAACACCCTAGCAACCGCCTCAACCACCCAAAAGACCATAGCAACCACTGAAAATATCCTAGCAACCACCCAGAACTCCATTGCAACCGCCTAGCAACCACCAAGAATACATTAGCAACCGCCTAGCAACACCATAGAAACCACCCAGAACAGCCTAGCAACCGCCTAGAAACACCCTAGCAACCACCCAAAATACCTTAGCAACACCATAGCAACTGCCTAGCAACCACCCAGAACACCCTAGCAACCACCTAGCAACCACCCAAAAGACCCTGGCAACAACCCATAATATCCTAGCAACCACCCAGAACACACTAGCAACCACCTAGCAACCACCCAAAATACCTTAACAACCGCCTAGCAACACCATAACAACCACCCAGAACACCCTAGCAACCGCCAAGCAACCACCCAAAACACCCTAGCAACCGCCTAGCAACCACCTAGCAACACCCTAGCAACCACCCAAAATATCTTAGCAACCGCCTCAACCACCCAAAAGACCATAGCAACCACTAAAAATATCCTAGCAACCACCCAGAACTCCATTGCAACCGCCTAGCAACCACCAAGAATACATTAGCAACCGCCTAGCAACACCATAGCAACCACCCAGAACGCCTAGCAACCGCCTATAAACACCCTAGCAACCACTGAAAATATCCTAGCAACCACCCAGAACACCATTGCAACCGCCTAGCAACCACCAAGAACACCCTAGCAACCACCTAGCAACCACCCAAAAGACACTGCTAACCACCCATAATATCCTAGCAACCACCCAGAACACCATTGCAACCGCCTAGCAACCACCAACAACACCCTAGCAACCACCTAGCAACCACCCAAAAGACACTGCTAACCACCCATAATATCCTAGCAACCACCCAGAGTACCTTAGCAACCGCTTAACAACACCATAGCAATCACCCAGAACACCCTAGCAACCTCCTAGCAACACCCTAGCAACCGCCTAGCAACCACCCAAAATGCCTTAGCAACTGCCTAGCAACAACATAGCAACCACCCAGAACACCCAGGCAACCGCCTAGAAACCACCCAGAATACCCTAGCAACCGCCTAGCAACACCATTACGACCACCCATAACATCCTAGCAACTGTCTAGCAAAAACCATTCTGGTCCAAACTTTCTCAAGCCAACTTAAAGTTTGTCTTGACGAACTTTCGCATCTAATTATTATTACTATTATTATCTTAATAATTCTATTATTATTTCTGGTCAAAGGTTCCCTAAAAAGTTTTTAAACTATGTAAAATTATAGACTCCATCTGATGATAAATATGTCTAACCTCTCCGTCAAAATTTTCTAGTGACGGGTCACATCAAAATTTTTTAAATGGCCCAAGTGCGATTCTTGTTGCAATAGTCTGTTAACATTGGCTCAATGAGAAATACGTCAGACTAATAGAATTTTTTTTACAGTGTAACACAAGAAAGAGTCCACTAGTATATATAGAAAGGTCAAGTTTCGAGTACTCCTTGGCCAGAAAAAAATTCAGTATGTCAAAAATGGACTTTTGTCAGGATGGAATAACATCTTTAAGGACTCTTTGGCCAGAAATATGTTCAGTACGTCAAAAGCGTACCATTGTAATAACATTATGTGCTTTGCACAAACGATCTAATGTTGAGCATCATTAAAGAAACATAGGCTATGCCTATGCACTTCTTGCATTGCATTGCACTAACGATCTAACGTTGTGCACTTGAAGCATAACATACAGATTATGCACTTCTCGCATTGCAGTGCATTGCACACCAGAACAAAATCATTCCCAGGTTCATTATGAGTGTTATTGCATTGCATTGCACAAACGATCTAACGTTGTGCACTGAAGAATAACATACAGGTTATGCACTTTTTACATTGCATTAAATTGCACACCAGAACTAACTCATTCCCATGTTCAAAGAAGAGATAAAGTGTGTTGTTGCATTGCATTGCACTAACGATCTAACGTTGTGCACTGAAGAATAACATATGTTACGCACTTTTTACAATGCATTAAAATGCACACCAGAACTAAATCATTCCAATGTTGATTAAAGACATAACGTGTGTTGTTGCATTGCATTGCACTAACGATCTAACGTTGTTTACTGAAGAGTAACATATAGGTTATGCACTTCTTACATTGCATTGCATTGCACACCGGAACAAACTCATTCCCATGTTCATTAAAGACATAACGTGTGTTGATCTGACACACAACACACGATCTGACGTTGTGCACTGAATAACAATATGCACTTTTCGCATTGCATTACATTGCACACCAGAACTAACTCATTCCCATGTTGATTAAAGACATAACGTGTGTTGTTGCATTGCATTGCATTGCATTGCATTGCATTGCATTGCATTGCATTGCATTGCATTGCATTGTATTGCATTGCATTGCACTAAAGGTCTAACGTTGTGAACTGAAAAATAACACATGTACTTTTCGCATTGCATTGCATTGCATTACATTGCATTGCATGGCATTGCACTGCACTAACGATCTGACGTTGTGCACTGAATAACAATATGCACTTTTCGCATTGCATTGCAACCAGAACTAACTCATTCCCATTTTGATTAAAGACATAACGTGTGTTGTTGCATTGTATTGCATTGCATTGCATTGCATTGCATTGCATTGCATTGCATTGCATTGCTTTTGCACTGCATTGCATTTCATTGCACTAACGATCTAACGTTGAGCACTGAAGAATAACATATAGGTTATGCACTTTTTGCATTGCATTGCACACCAGATCAAAATTCCCATGTTCATTAAAGAGATAACGTGTGTTGTTGCATTGCACTGCATTGCACTAACATAGGTCATGCACTTTTTGCATTGCATTGCATTGCACACCAGAACTAACTCATTCCCATGTTGATTAAAGACATAACGTGTGGTTGCATTGCATTGCATTGCATTGCATTGCATTGCATTGCATTGCATTGCATTGCATTGTTTTGCTTTGCACTGCATTGCATTGCATTAACGATCTAACGTTGTGCTCTGAAGAATAAAATATGCACTTTTCACATTGCATTGCATTGCACACCAGAACTAACTCATTCCCATGTTGATTAAAGACATAGCGTGTGGTTGTATTGCATTGCATTGCATTGCATTGCATTGCATTGCATTGCATTGCATTGCATTGCATTGCATTGCATTCATTGCATTTATTGCATTGCTTTGCATTGCAATGCAATGCAATGCAACCACACGTTATGTCTTTAATCAACATGGGAATGAGTTAGTTCTGGTGTGCAATGCAATGCAATGTGAAAAGTGCATATTTTATTCTTCAGTGCACAACGTTAGATCGTTAATGCAATGCAATGCAGTGCAAAGCAAAACAATGCAATGCAATGCAATGCAATGCAATGCAATGCAATGCAATGCAATGCAATGCAATGCAATGCAATGCAATGCAATGCAATGCAATGCAATGCAATGCAATGCAATGCAATGAATGCAATGCAATGCAATGCAATGCATTTTGCTTTGCAATGCATTGCATTGCATTGCATTAACGATCTAACGTTGTGCACTGAAGAATAACATATGCACTTTTCACATTGCATTGCATTGCACACCAGAACTAACTCATTCCCGTGTTCATTAAAGAGATAACGTGTTGCATTGATTTGAACAAACGATCTAACTTTGTGCACTGAATAATAACATATTGCATTGCATTGCATTGCATTCATTGCAACAACACACGTTATGTCTTTAATCAACAATGTGCAATGTAATGCAATGCGAAAAGTGCATATTGTTATTCAGTGCACAACGTCAGATCGTTAGTGCAATGCAATGCAATACAGTGCAAATCAATACAATGCAATGCAACAACACACGTTATGTCTTTAATCAACATGGGAATGAGTTAGTTCTGGTGTGCAATTTAATGCAATGTAAAAAGTGCATAACCTGTATGTTATTCTTCATTGCACAACGTTAGATCGTTTGTGCAATGCAAGAAGAGCATAGCCTATGTTTCTTTAATGATGCTCAACGTTAGATCCTTTGTGCAAAGCACATAATGTTATAACAATATATACATAGGTACGGTTTTGACCTACTGAACATATTTCTGGCCAAATAGTCCTTAAAGATGTTATTTCATCCTGACAAAAGTCAATTTTTGACATACTGACATTTTTTCTGGCCAAGGAGTACTCGAAACTTGACCTTTCTATATTACTAGTGGACTCTTTCTTATGTTACACTGTAAAAAAAAAATTACATCTCCAAGTCAAAAATTTCTAGTGACTGGTCACATCCAAATTTTTCACTTAGTCTGACGTATTATTTCTCATTGAGCCAATGTTAACAGACTATTGCAACAAGAATTGCACTTGGGCCAATTTAAAAATTTAGATGTGATTTAGAGTCACTAGAAAATTTTGACTTGGAGAGGTTAGACATATTTATCATCAGATGGAGTCTATAATTTTACATAGTTTAAAAACTTTTGAGAAACCTTTGACCAGAAATAATAATAGAATTATTAAGATAATAATAGTAATAACTAGATGCGAAAGTTCGTCGAGACAAACTTTAAGTTGGCTTGAGAAAGTTTGGACCAGAATGTTTTTTGCTAGGCAGTTGCTAGGATGTTATGGGTGGTCGTTATGGTGTTGCTAGGCGGTTGCTAGGGTATTCTGGGTGGTTTCTATGGTGTTGCTAAGCGGTTGCTAGGGTATTCTGGGTGGTTGCTAGGATGTTCTGGGTGGTTGCTATGTTGTTGCTAGGCAGTTGCTAAGGTATTTTGGGTGGTTGCTAGGGTGTTGCTAGGCGGTTGCTAAGGTATTTTGGGTGGTTGCTAGGGTGTTGCTAGGTGGTTGCGAGGGTATTCTGGGCGGTTGCTATGGTGTTGCTAGGCGGTTGCTAAGGTATTCTGGGTGGTTGCAAAGCGGTTGCTAGGGTATTTTGGGTGGTTGCTAGGGTATTTTGGGTGGTTGCTAGGGTATTTTGGGTGGTTGCTAGGGTCTTTTGGGTGGTTGCTAGGGTGTTGCTAAGCGGTTGCTAAGGTATTTTGGGTGGTTGCTGGGCGGTTGAAAGGATATTTTCAGTGGTTGCTATGGTCTTATGGGTGGTTGTTAGGGTGTTCTGGGTGGTTGCTAGGATGTTATGGTTGATTACTAGGGTGTTCTGGGTGGTTGCTAGGCGATTGCTAGGGTCTTCTGGGTGGTTGGCTATGGTGTTATGGATGGTTACTAGGGTGTTTTGGGTGGTTGCTAGGGTGTTGCTAGATGGTTGCTAGGGTGTTCTGGGTGGTTGCTATGGTGTTGCTAGGCGGTTGCTAGGGTGTTCTGGGTGGTTGGCTATGGTGTTATGGATGGTTACTAGGGTGTTCTGGGTGGTTGCTAGGCGATTGCTAGGGTCTTCTGGGTGGTTGGCTATGGTGTTATGGATGGTTACTAGGGTGTTTTGGGTGGTTGCTAGGGTGTTGCTAGATGGTTGCTAGGGTGTTCTGGGTGGTTGCTATGGTGTTGCTAGGCGGTTGCTAGGGTGTTCTGGGTGGTTGGCTATGGTGTTATGGATGGTTACTAGGGTGTTCTGGGTGGTTGCTAGGCGATTGCTAGGGTCTTCTGGGTGGTTGGCTATGGTGTTATGGATGGTTACTAGGGTGTTTTGGGTGGTTGCTAGGGTGTTGCTAGATGGTTGCTAGGGTGTTCTGGGTGGTTGCTAGGCGGTTGCTAGGGTGTTCTGGGTGGTTGGCTATGGTGTTATGGATGGTTACTAGGGTGTTCTGGGTGGTTGCTAGGCAATTGCTAGGGTCTTCTGGGTGGTTGGCTATGGTGTTATGGATGGTTACTAGGGTGTTTTGGGTGGTTGCTAGGGTGTTGCTAGATGGTTGCTAGGGTGTTCTGGGTGGTTGCTATGGTGTTGCTAGGCGGTTTCTAGGGTATTTTGGGTGGTTGTTAGGGTGTTCTGGGTGGTTGCTAGGATGTTATGGTTGATTACTAGGGTGTTCTGGGTGGTTGCTAGGCGATTGCTAGGGTCTTCTGGGTGGTTGGCTATGGCGTTATGGATGGTTACTAGGGTGTTTTGGGTGGTTGCTAGGCGGTTGCTAGGGTGTTGCTAGGTGGTTGCTAAGATATTTTGGGCGGTTGCTAGGGTTTTGCTAGCGGTTGCTAAGGTATTTTGGGTGGTTGCTAGGGTGTTGCTATGGTGTTGCTAGGGTATTCTGGGTGGTTGCTTAGGTGTTGCTAGGCGGTTGCTAAGGTATTCTGGGTGGTTGCAAGGCGGTTGCTAGGGTATTTTGGGTGGTTGCTAGGGTCTTTTGGGTGGTTTCTAGGCGGTTGCTAGGCGGTTGCTAAGGTATTCTGGGTGGTTGCTAGGCGGTTGCTAAGATATTTTGGGTGGTTGCTAGGGTGTTGCTTGGTGGTTGCTAGGGTATTCTGGGTGGTTGCTAGGATATTTTCAGTGGTTGCTATGGTCTATTGGGTGGTTGATATATCCATCTATCTACTTCAAACTATTTTAAACTTCAAACTACTTTAAACTTTAAGATAATTTAAACTTCAAACTACTAAATTTACTTCATTTTAACTTATAAACTGTAACGCATATAAACTCTGAGTGTGTAAGTGTTATCGAGTTAGTGTGTGTGTGTGTGTGTATTTGTATGTGAGTTAATGTGTGTGTGTGTGCGTGTGTGTGTGTAACCGCCTAGAACACAATAGCAACCCCTGAGAACACCCTAGCAACCGCCTAGCAACCACCCAGAACACCCTAGCAACCACCCAAAATACCTTTGCAACCACCTAGCAACCACCCAGGACACCATAGCAACCACCCAGAACACCCTAGCAACCACCCAGAATAACTTAGAACACCCTAGCAACACCATATCAACCACTCAGAACACCCTAGCAACTGCCTAACAACCACCCAGAACACCCTAGCAACACCATAGCAACCACACAGAACACCGTAGCAACCACCCAAAATACCTTAGAAAACCCTAGTAACTCCATAGCAACCAGTCAGAACACCCTAGTAACCACCCAAAATACCTCAGAACACCCTAGCAACTGCCTAGAAACCACCCAAAAGACCTTAACAACCACTCAAAATATCCTAGCAACCGCCTAGCAACCACCCAGAACACCCTAGCAACCACCCAAAATACCTTAGCAACCGCCTAGCAACACCCTTGCAACCACCCAAAATACCTTAGAACACCCTAGAAACCACTCAGAACACCCTAGCAACCACCCAAAATACCTTAGAACCACCCAAAAGACCCTAGCAACCACCCAAAACAACCTAGCAACCACCCAAAAGACCCTAGCAACCACCCAGGACACCCTAGCAACCACCTAGCAACCACCCAGAACACCATAGCAACTACCCATAACATCCTAGCAAACGCCTAGCAAAAAACGTTCTGCTCCAAACTTTCTCAAGCCAACTTAAAGTTTGTCTCGACGAACTTTCCCATCTATTTATTCTTCTTCTTCTGAGACAAAAATTTAGAGCTTTAACTCTACATACTCCAAACTCGGCTAAGACCTTCAGACTATTCTGACTCTGTATGCTATATCTTTTCTAACTGATCGGACTTACGGTTTTACTAAAAATGACGATCAAAACTCTGAAAAACTCCCATTGACTTAACATTGTGGAATGTTTTCATTTTCAAACTGACCAACCGACAAAAATTCAAATCTAAACACCTTGAAGACTAAACCAAACTGCCGTTCTATACTATATGAGCCATTGAGACTCATTTAAACTAATAAACACATCTGTCTACTTCAAACTAAATTAAACTTCAAACTAAATTAAACTTTAAACTTCAAACTAAATTAAACTTTAAACTTCAAACTAAATTTAAACTTTAAACTAATTTAAACTTCAAACTACTAAATTTACTTCATTTAAACTTATAAACCCTAGCAACCACCTAACGACAACCCAAAATACCTTAGCAACACCATAACAACCCCCCAGAACACCCTAGCAACCGTCTAGCAACCACCAAAAATATCCTAGCAACCACCTAGCAACCATCCAGAACACCCTAGTAACCACCCATAACACCCTAGCAACCGCCTCAACCACCCAAAAGACCATAGCAACCACTGAAAATATCCTAGTAACCACCCAGAACTCCATTGCAACCGCCTAGCAACACCATAGCAACCACCCAGAACAGCCTAGCAACCGCCTATAAACACCCTAGCAACCACTGAAAATATCCTAGCAACCACCCAGAACATCATTGCAACCGCCTAGCAACCACCAAGAATACATTAGCAACCGCCTAGCAACACCATAGCAACCGCCTAGAAACACCCTAGCAACCACCCAAAATACCATAGCAACCACCCAGAACACCCTAGCAACCACCCAAAAGACCCTAGCAACCGCCTAGCAACCACCAAAAATATCCTAGCAACCGCCTAGCAACCATCCAGAACACCCTAGTAACCACCCATAACACCCTAGCAACCGCCTCAACCACCCAAAAGACCATAGCAACCACTGAAAATATCCTAGCAACCACCCAGAACTCCATTGCAACCGCCTAGCAACCACCAAGAATACATTAGCAACCGCCTAGCAACACCATAGAAACCACCCAGAACAGCCTAGCAACCGCCTAGAAACACCCTAGCAACCACCCAAAATACCTTAGCAACACCATAGCAACTGCCTAGCAACCACCCAGAACACCCTAGCAACCACCTAGCAACCACCCAAAAGACCCTGGCAACAACCCATAATATCCTAGCAACCACCCAGAACACACTAGCAACCACCTAGCAACCACCCAAAATACCTTAACAACCGCCTAGCAACACCATAACAACCACCCAGAACACCCTAGCAACCGCCAAGCAACCACCCAAAACACCCTAGCAACCGCCTAGCAACCACCTAGCAACACCCTAGCAACCACCCAAAATATCTTAGCAACCGCCTCAACCACCCAAAAGACCATAGCAACCACTAAAAATATCCTAGCAACCACCCAGAACTCCATTGCAACCGCCTAGCAACCACCAAGAATACATTAGCAACCGCCTAGCAACACCATAGCAACCACCCAGAACGCCTAGCAACCGCCTATAAACACCCTAGCAACCACTGAAAATATCCTAGCAACCACCCAGAACACCATTGCAACCGCCTAGCAACCACCAAGAACACCCTAGCAACCACCTAGCAACCACCCAAAAGACACTGCTAACCACCCATAATATCCTAGCAACCACCCAGAACACCATTGCAACCGCCTAGCAACCACCAACAACACCCTAGCAACCACCTAGCAACCACCCAAAAGACACTGCTAACCACCCATAATATCCTAGCAACCACCCAGAGTACCTTAGCAACCGCTTAACAACACCATAGCAATCACCCAGAACACCCTAGCAACCTCCTAGCAACACCCTAGCAACCGCCTAGCAACCACCCAAAATGCCTTAGCAACTGCCTAGCAACAACATAGCAACCACCCAGAACACCCAGGCAACCGCCTAGAAACCACCCAGAATACCCTAGCAACCGCCTAGCAACACCATTACGACCACCCATAACATCCTAGCAACTGTCTAGCAAAAACCATTCTGGTCCAAACTTTCTCAAGCCAACTTAAAGTTTGTCTTGACGAACTTTCGCATCTAATTATTATTACTATTATTATCTTAATAATTCTATTATTATTTCTGGTCAAAGGTTCCCTAAAAAGTTTTTAAACTATGTAAAATTATAGACTCCATCTGATGATAAATATGTCTAACCTCTCCGTCAAAATTTTCTAGTGACGGGTCACATCAAAATTTTTTAAATGGCCCAAGTGCGATTCTTGTTGCAATAGTCTGTTAACATTGGCTCAATGAGAAATACGTCAGACTAATAGAATTTTTTTTACAGTGTAACACAAGAAAGAGTCCACTAGTATATATAGAAAGGTCAAGTTTCGAGTACTCCTTGGCCAGAAAAAAATTCAGTATGTCAAAAATGGACTTTTGTCAGGATGGAATAACATCTTTAAGGACTCTTTGGCCAGAAATATGTTCAGTACGTCAAAAGCGTACCATTGTAATAACATTATGTGCTTTGCACAAACGATCTAATGTTGAGCATCATTAAAGAAACATAGGCTATGCCTATGCACTTCTTGCATTGCATTGCACTAACGATCTAACGTTGTGCACTTGAAGCATAACATACAGATTATGCACTTCTCGCATTGCAGTGCATTGCACACCAGAACAAAATCATTCCCAGGTTCATTATGAGTGTTATTGCATTGCATTGCACAAACGATCTAACGTTGTGCACTGAAGAATAACATACAGGTTATGCACTTTTTACATTGCATTAAATTGCACACCAGAACTAACTCATTCCCATGTTCAAAGAAGAGATAAAGTGTGTTGTTGCATTGCATTGCACTAACGATCTAACGTTGTGCACTGAAGAATAACATATGTTACGCACTTTTTACAATGCATTAAAATGCACACCAGAACTAAATCATTCCAATGTTGATTAAAGACATAACGTGTGTTGTTGCATTGCATTGCACTAACGATCTAACGTTGTTTACTGAAGAGTAACATATAGGTTATGCACTTCTTACATTGCATTGCATTGCACACCGGAACAAACTCATTCCCATGTTCATTAAAGACATAACGTGTGTTGATCTGACACACAACACACGATCTGACGTTGTGCACTGAATAACAATATGCACTTTTCGCATTGCATTACATTGCACACCAGAACTAACTCATTCCCATGTTGATTAAAGACATAACGTGTGTTGTTGCATTGCATTGCATTGCATTGCATTGCATTGCATTGCATTGCATTGCATTGCATTGTATTGCATTGCATTGCATTGCACTAAAGGTCTAACGTTGTGAACTGAAAAATAACACATGTACTTTTCGCATTGCATTGCATTGCATTACATTGCATTGCATGGCATTGCACTGCACTAACGATCTGACGTTGTGCACTGAATAACAATATGCACTTTTCGCATTGCATTGCAACCAGAACTAACTCATTCCCATTTTGATTAAAGACATAACGTGTGTTGTTGCATTGTATTGCATTGCATTGCATTGCATTGCATTGCATTGCATTGCATTGCATTGCATTGCATTGCATTGCATTGCTTTTGCACTGCATTGCATTTCATTGCACTAACGATCTAACGTTGAGCACTGAAGAATAACATATAGGTTATGCACTTTTTGCATTGCATTGCACACCAGATCAAAATTCCCATGTTCATTAAAGAGATAACGTGTGTTGTTGCATTGCACTGCATTGCACTAACATAGGTCATGCACTTTTTGCATTGCATTGCATTGCACACCAGAACTAACTCATTCCCATGTTGATTAAAGACATAACGTGTGGTTGCATTGCATTGCATTGCATTGCATTGCATTGCATTGCATTGCATTGCATTGCATTGCATTGTTTTGCTTTGCACTGCATTGCATTGCATTAACGATCTAACGTTGTGCTCTGAAGAATAAAATATGCACTTTTCACATTGCATTGCATTGCACACCAGAACTAACTCATTCCCATGTTGATTAAAGACATAGCGTGTGGTTGTATTGCATTGCATTGCATTGCATTGCATTGCATTGCATTGCATTGCATTGCATTGCATTGCATTGCATTGCATTGCATTGCATTCATTGCATTCATTGCATTGCTTTGCATTGCAATGCAATGCAATGCAACCACACGTTATGTCTTTAATCAACATGGGAATGAGTTAGTTCTGGTGTGCAATGCAATGCAATGTGAAAAGTGCATATTTTATTCTTCAGTGCACAACGTTAGATCGTTAATGCAATGCAATGCAGTGCAAAGCAAAACAATGCAATGCAATGCAATGCAATGCAATGCAATGCAATGCAATGCAATGCAATGCAATGCAATGCAATGCAATGCAATGCAATGAATGCAATGCAATGCAATGCAATGCATTTTGCTTTGCAATGCATTGCATTGCATTGCATTAACGATCTAACGTTGTGCACTGAAGAATAACATATGCACTTTTCACATTGCATTGCATTGCACACCAGAACTAACTCATTCCCGTGTTCATTAAAGAGATAACGTGTTGCATTGATTTGAACAAACGATCTAACTTTGTGCACTGAATAATAACATATGCACTTTTCACATTGCATTGCATTGCACACCAGAACTAACTCATTCCCGTGTTCATTAAATAACATATGCACTAACTCATTCCCATGTTCATTAAAGAGATAATATATGTGTTGTTGTATTGCATTGCATTGCACAAACGATCTAACGTTGTGCACTGAAGAATAACATATATTTTATGCACTTTTCGCATTGCTTTGTATTGCACACCAGAACAAAATAAATTCCATGTTCATTATAGAGCACTGAAGAATAATTATGTGCACTGAAGAATAACGTGTGTTGTTGCATTGCATTGCATTGCACAAACGATCTAACTTTGTGCACTGAAGAATGTTACTATAGGTTATGCACTTTTCGCATTGCATTGCATTGCACACCAGAACTAACTCATTGCCATGTTCATTAAAGAGAAATCTCTCTATGTCTTTAATCAACATGGGAATGAGTTAGTTCTGGTGTGCAATGCAATGCAAAAAGTACATAACCTATATGTTGTTCTTCAGTGCACAACGTTAGATCGTTAGTGCAATGAAATGCAATGCAGTGCAAAGCAATGCAATGCAATGCAATGCAATGCAATGCAACAACACACGTTATGTCTTTAATCAACAATGTGCAATGTAATGCAATGCGAAAAGTGCATATTGTTATTCAGTGCACAACGTCAGATCGTTAGTGCAATGCAATGCAATACAGTGCAAATCAATACAATGCAATGCAACAACACACGTTATGTCTTTAATCAACATGGGAATGAGTTAGTTCTGGTGTGCAATTTAATGCAATGTAAAAAGTGCATAACCTGTATGTTATTCTTCATTGCACAACGTTAGATCGTTTGTGCAATGCAAGAAGAGCATAGCCTATGTTTCTTTAATGATGCTCAACGTTAGATCCTTTGTGCAAAGCACATAATGTTATAACAATATATACATAGGTACGGTTTTGACCTACTGAACATATTTCTGGCCAAATAGTCCTTAAAGATGTTATTTCATCCTGACAAAAGTCAATTTTTGACATACTGACATTTTTTCTGGCCAAGGAGTACTCGAAACTTGACCTTTCTATATTACTAGTGGACTCTTTCTTATGTTACACTGTAAAAAAAAAATTACATCTCCAAGTCAAAAATTTCTAGTGACTGGTCACATCCAAATTTTTCACTTAGTCTGACGTATTATTTCTCATTGAGCCAATGTTAACAGACTATTGCAACAAGAATTGCACTTGGGCCAATTTAAAAATTTAGATGTGATTTAGAGTCACTAGAAAATTTTGACTTGGAGAGGTTAGACATATTTATCATCAGATGGAGTCTATAATTTTACATAGTTTAAAAACTTTTGAGAAACCTTTGACCAGAAATAATAATAGAATTATTAAGATAATAATAGTAATAACTAGATGCGAAAGTTCGTCGAGACAAACTTTAAGTTGGCTTGAGAAAGTTTGGACCAGAATGTTTTTTGCTAGGCAGTTGCTAGGATGTTATGGGTGGTCGTTATGGTGTTGCTAGGCGGTTGCTAGGGTATTCTGGGTGGTTTCTATGGTGTTGCTAAGCGGTTGCTAGGGTATTCTGGGTGGTTGCTAGGATGTTCTGGGTGGTTGCTATGTTGTTGCTAGGCAGTTGCTAAGGTATTTTGGGTGGTTGCTAGGGTGTTGCTAGGCGGTTGCTAAGGTATTTTGGGTGGTTGCTAGGGTGTTGCTAGGTGGTTGCGAGGGTATTCTGGGCGGTTGCTATGGTGTTGCTAGGCGGTTGCTAAGGTATTCTGGGTGGTTGCAAAGCGGTTGCTAGGGTATTTTGGGTGGTTGCTAGGGTATTTTGGGTGGTTGCTAGGGTATTTTGGGTGGTTGCTAGGGTCTTTTGGGTGGTTGCTAGGGTGTTGCTAAGCGGTTGCTAAGGTATTTTGGGTGGTTGCTGGGCGGTTGAAAGGATATTTTCAGTGGTTGCTATGGTCTTATGGGTGGTTGTTAGGGTGTTCTGGGTGGTTGCTAGGATGTTATGGTTGATTACTAGGGTGTTCTGGGTGGTTGCTAGGCGATTGCTAGGGTCTTCTGGGTGGTTGGCTATGGTGTTATGGATGGTTACTAGGGTGTTTTGGGTGGTTGCTAGGGTGTTGCTAGATGGTTGCTAGGGTGTTCTGGGTGGTTGCTATGGTGTTGCTAGGCGGTTGCTAGGGTGTTCTGGGTGGTTGGCTATGGTGTTATGGATGGTTACTAGGGTGTTCTGGGTGGTTGCTAGGCGATTGCTAGGGTCTTCTGGGTGGTTGGCTATGGTGTTATGGATGGTTACTAGGGTGTTTTGGGTGGTTGCTAGGGTGTTGCTAGATGGTTGCTAGGGTGTTCTGGGTGGTTGCTATGGTGTTGCTAGGCGGTTGCTAGGGTGTTCTGGGTGGTTGGCTATGGTGTTATGGATGGTTACTAGGGTGTTCTGGGTGGTTGCTAGGCGATTGCTAGGGTCTTCTGGGTGGTTGGCTATGGTGTTATGGATGGTTACTAGGGTGTTTTGGGTGGTTGCTAGGGTGTTGCTAGATGGTTGCTAGGGTGTTCTGGGTGGTTGCTAGGCGGTTGCTAGGGTGTTCTGGGTGGTTGGCTATGGTGTTATGGATGGTTACTAGGGTGTTCTGGGTGGTTGCTAGGCAATTGCTAGGGTCTTCTGGGTGGTTGGCTATGGTGTTATGGATGGTTACTAGGGTGTTTTGGGTGGTTGCTAGGGTGTTGCTAGATGGTTGCTAGGGTGTTCTGGGTGGTTGCTATGGTGTTGCTAGGCGGTTTCTAGGGTATTTTGGGTGGTTGTTAGGGTGTTCTGGGTGGTTGCTAGGATGTTATGGTTGATTACTAGGGTGTTCTGGGTGGTTGCTAGGCGATTGCTAGGGTCTTCTGGGTGGTTGGCTATGGCGTTATGGATGGTTACTAGGGTGTTTTGGGTGGTTGCTAGGCGGTTGCTAGGGTGTTGCTAGGTGGTTGCTAAGATATTTTGGGCGGTTGCTAGGGTTTTGCTAGCGGTTGCTAAGGTATTTTGGGTGGTTGCTAGGGTGTTGCTATGGTGTTGCTAGGGTATTCTGGGTGGTTGCTTAGGTGTTGCTAGGCGGTTGCTAAGGTATTCTGGGTGGTTGCAAGGCGGTTGCTAGGGTATTTTGGGTGGTTGCTAGGGTCTTTTGGGTGGTTTCTAGGCGGTTGCTAGGCGGTTGCTAAGGTATTCTGGGTGGTTGCTAGGCGGTTGCTAAGATATTTTGGGTGGTTGCTAGGGTGTTGCTTGGTGGTTGCTAGGGTATTCTGGGTGGTTGCTAGGATATTTTCAGTGGTTGCTATGGTCTATTGGGTGGTTGATATATCCATCTATCTACTTCAAACTATTTTAAACTTCAAACTACTTTAAACTTTAAGATAATTTAAACTTCAAACTACTAAATTTACTTCATTTTAACTTATAAACTGTAACGCATATAAACTCTGAGTGTGTAAGTGTTATCGAGTTAGTGTGTGTGTGTGTGTGTATTTGTATGTGAGTTAATGTGTGTGTGTGTGCGTGTGTGTGTGTAACCGCCTAGAACACAATAGCAACCCCTGAGAACACCCTAGCAACCGCCTAGCAACCACCCAGAACACCCTAGCAACCACCCAAAATACCTTTGCAACCACCTAGCAACCACCCAGGACACCATAGCAACCACCCAGAACACCCTAGCAACCACCCAGAATAACTTAGAACACCCTAGCAACACCATATCAACCACTCAGAACACCCTAGCAACTGCCTAACAACCACCCAGAACACCCTAGCAACACCATAGCAACCACACAGAACACCGTAGCAACCACCCAAAATACCTTAGAAAACCCTAGTAACTCCATAGCAACCAGTCAGAACACCCTAGTAACCACCCAAAATACCTCAGAACACCCTAGCAACTGCCTAGAAACCACCCAAAAGACCTTAACAACCACTCAAAATATCCTAGCAACCGCCTAGCAACCACCCAGAACACCCTAGCAACCACCCAAAATACCTTAGCAACCGCCTAGCAACACCCTTGCAACCACCCAAAATACCTTAGAACACCCTAGAAACCACTCAGAACACCCTAGCAACCACCCAAAATACCTTAGAACCACCCAAAAGACCCTAGCAACCACCCAAAACAACCTAGCAACCACCCAAAAGACCCTAGCAACCACCCAGGACACCCTAGCAACCACCTAGCAACCACCCAGAACACCATAGCAACTACCCATAACATCCTAGCAAACGCCTAGCAAAAAACGTTCTGCTCCAAACTTTCTCAAGCCAACTTAAAGTTTGTCTCGACGAACTTTCCCATCTATTTATTCTTCTTCTTCTGAGACAAAAATTTAGAGCTTTAACTCTACATACTCCAAACTCGGCTAAGACCTTCAGACTATTCTGACTCTGTATGCTATATCTTTTCTAACTGATCGGACTTACGGTTTTACTAAAAATGACGATCAAAACTCTGAAAAACTCCCATTGACTTAACATTGTGGAATGTTTTCATTTTCAAACTGACCAACCGACAAAAATTCAAATCTAAACACCTTGAAGACTAAACCAAACTGCCGTTCTATACTATATGAGCCATTGAGACTCATTTAAACTAATAAACACATCTGTCTACTTCAAACTAAATTAAACTTCAAACTAAATTAAACTTTAAACTTCAAACTAAATTAAACTTTAAACTTCAAACTAAATTTAAACTTTAAACTAATTTAAACTTCAAACTACTAAATTTACTTCATTTAAACTTATAAACCCTAGCAACCACCTAACGACAACCCAAAATACCTTAGCAACACCATAACAACCCCCCAGAACACCCTAGCAACCGTCTAGCAACCACCAAAAATATCCTAGCAACCACCTAGCAACCATCCAGAACACCCTAGTAACCACCCATAACACCCTAGCAACCGCCTCAACCACCCAAAAGACCATAGCAACCACTGAAAATATCCTAGTAACCACCCAGAACTCCATTGCAACCGCCTAGCAACACCATAGCAACCACCCAGAACAGCCTAGCAACCGCCTATAAACACCCTAGCAACCACTGAAAATATCCTAGCAACCACCCAGAACATCATTGCAACCGCCTAGCAACCACCAAGAATACATTAGCAACCGCCTAGCAACACCATAGCAACCGCCTAGAAACACCCTAGCAACCACCCAAAATACCATAGCAACCACCCAGAACACCCTAGCAACCACCCAAAAGACCCTAGCAACCGCCTAGCAACCACCAAAAATATCCTAGCAACCGCCTAGCAACCATCCAGAACACCCTAGTAACCACCCATAACACCCTAGCAACCGCCTCAACCACCCAAAAGACCATAGCAACCACTGAAAATATCCTAGCAACCACCCAGAACTCCATTGCAACCGCCTAGCAACCACCAAGAATACATTAGCAACCGCCTAGCAACACCATAGAAACCACCCAGAACAGCCTAGCAACCGCCTAGAAACACCCTAGCAACCACCCAAAATACCTTAGCAACACCATAGCAACTGCCTAGCAACCACCCAGAACACCCTAGCAACCACCTAGCAACCACCCAAAAGACCCTGGCAACAACCCATAATATCCTAGCAACCACCCAGAACACACTAGCAACCACCTAGCAACCACCCAAAATACCTTAACAACCGCCTAGCAACACCATAACAACCACCCAGAACACCCTAGCAACCGCCAAGCAACCACCCAAAACACCCTAGCAACCGCCTAGCAACCACCTAGCAACACCCTAGCAACCACCCAAAATATCTTAGCAACCGCCTCAACCACCCAAAAGACCATAGCAACCACTAAAAATATCCTAGCAACCACCCAGAACTCCATTGCAACCGCCTAGCAACCACCAAGAATACATTAGCAACCGCCTAGCAACACCATAGCAACCACCCAGAACGCCTAGCAACCGCCTATAAACACCCTAGCAACCACTGAAAATATCCTAGCAACCACCCAGAACACCATTGCAACCGCCTAGCAACCACCAAGAACACCCTAGCAACCACCTAGCAACCACCCAAAAGACACTGCTAACCACCCATAATATCCTAGCAACCACCCAGAACACCATTGCAACCGCCTAGCAACCACCAACAACACCCTAGCAACCACCTAGCAACCACCCAAAAGACACTGCTAACCACCCATAATATCCTAGCAACCACCCAGAGTACCTTAGCAACCGCTTAACAACACCATAGCAATCACCCAGAACACCCTAGCAACCTCCTAGCAACACCCTAGCAACCGCCTAGCAACCACCCAAAATGCCTTAGCAACTGCCTAGCAACAACATAGCAACCACCCAGAACACCCAGGCAACCGCCTAGAAACCACCCAGAATACCCTAGCAACCGCCTAGCAACACCATTACGACCACCCATAACATCCTAGCAACTGTCTAGCAAAAACCATTCTGGTCCAAACTTTCTCAAGCCAACTTAAAGTTTGTCTTGACGAACTTTCGCATCTAATTATTATTACTATTATTATCTTAATAAT